>NC_051176.1:280194125-280410107 GCF_013339695.2 Rhipicephalus sanguineus
TATGCGCTAATGGAAAGCGTCGTTATTTGCGGAGAGAAACGCCAAGGTGTGCGCTCTCCAGTAATTGGGTAACGTATACTTCTGCTCATGCATACACTACTGCACAGCGCTTCAGGAACGCGAGAGGCAGAGCTGGTAGCTTGAGCCGCGAACGCGCGAAGGCTACGAGCTCTGCCTGCCGCGTTGCTGCCCGGCGTGTCTCATTGCAACGAAGCACTCACTCAAACGTATTGAAGTGAAATGGAGTGGAAATCGGAGAGCCAGCCTCCGCGGCGCTGAGCAGGGCGCCTCGATGCCAGCGTTGAACGAAGAAACGCTGGCATCGAGGCATGAGACTACCGAATCGTGTCCTGTCGGCGCTCGTTAGTGTCACGAAGCAGTACACTTCACCTCTCCGAGACGTCGACAACGCCCCACGCCAACAAGGTAACTGTGAAAGGAAAAAGATGTGAAAGATATAAAGCGTGTTTGTAAAGGCTCATGCTTGAGCGTCGGTGGCGTAGTGAGTAAAGTGCCCGACTCCCGTCGTCGCGGATCAAGAGGTCGTGGATTCGACTCCCACGTCATCCAAATCAACGAAAATTTTCTTCTTGTTTTTCTATGTCATCTGTTCGTGTGCATTTTACCGACATCACATCCTTGACGGAAACGATGTCAGTGAAGTCTTGGCGAACCCCGCATAAAATACTTTCCTGTTGAAATAAAGCTGCAGAAGAGATTAGGACAAGTGTCGGCGCACCGAGTTTTTGCACAATTAAATATCTAGACTGCAGCAAAAGTTAATGAACGCTTCGCAAGTGTGTTATGCAAAGCCTATCTTCAAAGCATCTGATCCTATTTATTTTAGAGAAAAATATGGGGGTGCAAGTCGGCTGTACTATATGACGTGGGAAGAAGGTCCATGATGTGCTTTACCGTGCAGGTGACCTGACCTTCACTGGCGTCTGCTGTTGTGCAAAAACAGTTGTTGAGTAGTGTCGTTTCTTATCGGCGTACCTTTTGTGTGAGCAAAAATAACACAGAGGGAAATAAACCAAGATACGGCATAAATTTCAGTGTAAAGCTTGGTCATCGCCAAACAGAACGAATTCCCTTGATTCAAACAACGTTTCGAGCTACATGAACATGAAGCAGGTAAGCATGTCGTGCAACTGCCTCCAGGAAGGCTAAATATCTGTGGAGAGTGACCCACGCTTTCGCAGGCCATCGATTAAGCCTGCAAAGTTTGTTCCCAGCCCCTGATCATGCGGCTCATATGGTGCTTTTCTAACAGAGCCCGTCATTTTCGTTGTCCGTCAAGCTCGTTCCATACTCGCCTCACATGGCCCCGCACAGCAATGGGCTGTAATCGGAAGCCACCTGAAAGGAATTCGTTTTCAAACCCGAAAAGAACATAAAGCGACATGCCGTAGCATCAATTTTCAGGAAACGGAAGGACCGTTGGATTCTGTATGTAGAGGCAAGAAAGAACTGTACTTCGAACGGAAATAGGAGAACGAAAACAACAGGCAATGTTTGTTTTCCGGCAGCATGGTTAGGCTGGCAGCCCAAGCCAGAAGGTTCCTAGAATAAGGATCGAACTCTTCCTCCTAGGGCCAACCGGGTCCTGAGTCAGGATAATATTTCAGAGTATTAAAAGTTTCCCTCTCTTTCAAAGAGCATGCCATGGATACCTTTCAGAGAATTCTTGCAGCTTCATTAAAAGGCAATCAGCCAGGGAGAACAAAATTGTTGTCAGCGGGAATAATAATAATAATATCTGGGGTTTAACGTCCCAAAACCACGATATGATTATGAGAGACGCCGTAGTGTGAGGGCTCCGGAAATTTCGACCAACTGGGGTTCTTTAACGTGCACCTAAATCTAAGTACACAGGCCTCGAACATTTTCGCCTCCATCGAAAATGCAGTCGCCGCGGCCGGGATTCGATCCCGCGACCTGCGGATCAGCAGTCGAGCGCCATAACCACTAGACCACCGTGGCGGGGCATCAGCGGGAATAAGTAAAATAAGAAAAGAAATAGTAATATCGAGGACAAGAAGCCTGGGTATTTTGCTTTCCTGTGTTACTCTCTGTCTGCCCTGTTCACGTCAGTCAGCCGTCCATACAAGCCGTTTGCCGTTATTGACCGGAACTGAATGAAACGTGCGTTTCCCACTGGGGTGGCTTAGCGGCTACAGCACCGTGCTGCTATGCACAAGGACGCAGGTAGCCACGACGGCCGCATTTCGATTTGGGCGAAATGCGAAAGACGCCCGTGTACTTATTTCGGTGCGTGCATCTTATAGAACCACATGTGGTCAAAACTAATTCTGAGTACAATTCGGGAGGGAGGGGGGCACTGTTATGGGAACCCTGCGTACGCCTATGGCAATGACGACACCTCAATTTTCGCCAGTCAATGCATTGAAAAGAAACTACAGCTCCCTGTTACGCGTGCAGTCTAGTTTTCAGCTTCACTGAGCGCACTCGGGTTCAGAATGCATTCGTGTCGAGCACTGCCAGTTTCGGCGAGTTATAGTACTCTCATAGTATGAAGGAAGTGCAGTGATGTAAACAGGCTGTTCACTTACAGTTGAGCGAAACAAGGACGGTCGTCGGCGGAATCACGAAGCGGACAGATGCAGTCGCGCTGGGTATGTTCGCCACTGTTCAGCAGCGGCGCAGAATGCGTGGGAGCCGAAGTGTGCACGTCGGGACGAGAACACGAGAAGCGGGGCAATCCGATCGCAAGCACCGGGTGCCACGCGAGTCAACAAGGGGTTGTCTCCGTCGGCTCGATCGACTTTGGAAGCCGCTCCTCTGAATCCCGCGTGACTGTCTCCTCGAAGAGGAGCCTGGTTTTGTTCCACGAGTCAAGGGCATCTTTGTCAGTGACAACAGCTTGCGGTACAGTGCGCAGGTCTGTGATTGCGTATCAGAGACAACATTGCTTAAATGTCTCCCTATGCATAGTTATAAGTTCAGGACAAGAGGGAGGCTCGAAGAGGCGAGAAATTGTTCACCAAGAAATGTCGCTGGAGGCAACGTTTCGACAAGTGGACTTGTCTTCACAACAGCCCTTATTAGGGGTTGCAATTTGTTCTAGAAATGCGTATAATGCTGGGATGAACTTCGCACAAACAAATTTCTAAATTTTGATCACAACAATGATAGATTTATTTTGTGTACCTCACTCTCAATGTACAGTTGGCGCGGTTTGACTCCCGCCACCATTCACACGTGTCAAAATGGGAAACCTACGCGCATGCCGACATCTATAACGTCATGCAGTCCTGGAACCGTGGGCAATCAGTGGACTCGGACGGATGCACATGGTCAGCCCGAGCGAGAGCGCAGAAGTGTGCAATGTACACAGCCAAAAATTGCAGGCTGTTGCGTCTCGCTTCCTAGCGTTTTCCACTAACTCCTGTCCCGTGCTCTTGGACCACTCCTTTGTGCGGTGAACACTGCTTTGTGTGTGTGCACTCGAGCATCCTTCCTTATGCCTTTCGTGCTTCATTTACTTTTTTCTTTGTTCCCCCAGTGTAGGGCAGAAAACGAGGTGCAGCCTGCAGCTTAATCACCCTACCTTTACTTTTCTTTCTTTCTTACAACAATCCTTTACTGCAACTCGGGGGAAATCACGGCTTTCACGACACCAGCCTTCCCGAACGGCCTCGCGCAACGCAGTCAGCATTGTAGCGACTGCTTCTCGAGGCGACGTGCCCATCAGGCCAACAATTCGACCCTTTTAGGCTCAAATATGCTAGTGTTGTTTTGTGTATTCTCTCTTCTCTCTCTCTCTCTCTCTCTTCGTTTTTTTTTTTTTTGTTGTTGAATATCTCACTTCTACTCCTCGTGCTGTCCTGATGCTATATTTAAGTATTGGGAGGAAAGAAGGTGACTTTTAAGGGCTCGTTTTTCTTTGTTAAAGACAACATTAATGAGAACTAACAGACAATAATGCCGAGGAAAGTTTAGGGGGTGCTATTTGTAGTAATTACATATACATAAAACGTTTTAACAGAAATGTCTAAGTCCACAGGGTGTATACATGCTACTAAGAACTAGCATGCACACACTTATCGCAACATACACAATGTACATGACGATGTACATACACAATATGCATGACTTGGTGAACATGCCAGCAAATATTACAGCAGATGTTATGGTACATGTAATTTACATAATTTACAGTGTCAGCATGAAGTGTGTATATAGAAGAACCTGCACGCCTACGGGGACATGCACACACAGAAATAATAAATACGAAGAGATTATATGCATTAAATCACTGTGTGATAACCTGGCTACAAGAACCAGGCCAGATGAAAAACTAGCTGCACACGTCCATTAACTACCGACAGGAAGCGGCACGACCACTGCCGTAGAGATTCCTCTTCCCCAAGGAAGAACAATTCGTCCGACAAACGAGCTCTCCAGCGCTATCGCGTTAAAAGGACATACGTTCGGAGTACAAGCGTACCAGACTCTGAAGCAGAGCACGACGACGGTGACCCGCCTCATCAGCCTCGCACATGTTACGCCACAAACAAAAAGCCCACGCAGCAATTAGAAGGCGTGCAAAGTGACTACGCGAACAACGACCAGGCTTCACAAAACGATTAACTCCTAAGCCACGGAAACCAGTGTTAACGGCTCTCCAAAATACCCTTGGAATTACACATTGCTGCAGCACATGCTGGTTGGACCCTTGTAGTGGGCAGCTAGGACAAGTGGAAGATGGGACCATGCCCCACCTCTGCAGTGTGTCTCGTGTTGGGAGTACTCTCCACCCCAGACGCCGCATGAAGTCGCGGAGATGGCCAGGCAGAAAGGATACCGTTACCGCGCTCCACGAGACACGACTGGAACGCGCTAGACGAGCTGGAGGAACCAGAGGGAGCAGCAGAGCCGCCGTTGTATCTACAACACGGTTTTCTATAGAATGTCTACATCAGGACAAGCCTACTGAGCGTGGCGATAAAATGCTACTGCCGTGGAGTAAAATGCAGGCATGTTAAGTGCTTGCGGCGCAGAGTTAAGCCGTGCACCCGGTAACAAATAGCGCATGTTAGTGCCTAAGCCAGCAGGCAAGATCACGCGCGGGACACTGATCACAGTGTAACAAACGAAGCAAGAATCACAGAGCAAGCAGCCGGCAGCGAACAGACAAGGATGGGAACGCGAATCCATCTCTGTTGCGTGGTTGCCCAAGCGCCGCTCGGCAAACCAGCTCAGTTCCGCCTGACCAGAAAAAAGAGCCAAGAAGGAATTGCAAGTTGCAACGACCTGGTTATTCGCTATGGGGCCTGTACGACATGAAAAATGTCCCATGCACGGCCGCAAAATACCGTCTGTGCTAAGTACCTTCTTTCCAACAGTGGTAAATCGTACTCTTGCGCTTCCCGGACGTGTCGTTTTACATCTTCGAGTACTGAAATCCACACGGTAGCTGATATGCCGTAGTAGGTATAATCAAGCCCCAGAATGCGAATAGAGTCACTTTTTTGAAGACCGAGAAAGGGACTTAGGCAGGTGTCTGGGAAACCAATGAACAAATATCGACATTTCGAAAAGTTTAACGCAGCGCCTGAGCAGGGCCGTAGGCATATTTTTTTTTTTCTTGGGGGGGGGCGGGGGCTCCTTGATCAGTTGTGGGGGCCGGGCAGGCAGATGTGGTCGATTGTCGTTTTCTGCTCTGAATGCTATGGCAAAAAAAAAAATTCGGGGGGGAGGGGGACACGGCCCCCCTGGCTACGCCACTGCGCCTGAGATAGCCCCCACACTCAGCAAAAAGCCGTAGGCTACGGGATAAACTGTCCCCGTTTTTCAGATACAACGTGATATCATAGGCGAAAGCTGTCACCTTCACGGTACCACTGCCAGGTAGTGGAAGACCTCGAATGTATGGATCTTTAAGTAGTGAGCGCAGGAATGGTTCGAGGCTGAGTACAAGAAGTGCTGGGGATAGAGGACAACCTTGGCGAACAGCGCGGTGAACAGGAAATGGGGTACTTTCATAACCATCAAGAAATAACGTACTGTGTATATTTCTATACATTTCTCAGAAACTCAACGAAGTTTTTCGAGAACCCAAACGCTGCCATTACGCTAAATATGTAGCTATGTTCAAGGCGATCGGATGCCTTTTCTTGATGAAGAGAAACCAAGAGCCCACGTGCTGATCTCGCCAACGTGTACGCAATTATATCACGCGTAACAAAGGAGAGACTATGAATTTCTCTTCCAGGAATCGAGCACGCCTGATGATTTCCTGTTAAGGAAGGCATCAGTCAGAGGCGTAGCCAGAAATTTTTTTCGGGGGGGGGGGGGGTTCAACCATACATTATGTATGTTCGTGCGTGCGTTTGTATGCGTGCGTGTATATATACACATGCAAAATTGAAAAATTTCGGCAGGGGTTTGAACCCCCACCCCCTTGGCTACGCCCCTGGCATCAGTCTTCCCAAGCGCCGAGTGACAACTGCTGCAAAAGTTTTGTAATCGACGTTGAGAAGCGTAATTGGTCTCCATTCATCTGGGCGAACTGACGATGGGTCATGTTTAGGTATTAACACAATTCGACCATCGTGAAAGCTATTCGGGAAATCAAAGTTCTCGAAGCAGCGGCAAATAAGAGAACTGAATGTGGCACCAATGTCATCCCAAAATGTTAAATAGAACTCAACGGGCAACTCGTCTGCGGCCCAAAAGGCGAACCACGCTTCATGGAAGACAATGCGTTTTTCACCTCATCAGCTGACGGACTTGCACAAAGTAGCACAAAGTTGGCCCCATGACTAGCTATGTTTTGCTGCGCAAACCACACGCTTGCGCAGCAAAACATAGTTCTCGATATAATTCCCTCACAATAGGCAGGGTTAAGACATTTACGCTTGTTTCGCACATGTTACGTCACATCGATGCGTGATATGTTTATCTTTCTTCGCATTTTTGTCATGTGCTTTTAATTGTTGTATCAGTAACTTCCAGTAACTGTGGTTACAAATCAACATGGCAGCGCCCATGCAGACGCGACCGCCCGCTTCTATCCGAAAAAAAAAAATAACTCCGAAAAACACCCTCCGAATTTCCAGAAAAAAATTGACTCCGAAAACACGACGCCCTATAGTATAGCGCATCGAAGAAGGTGCAAAGCTAATGACACATAAACAGACGCGGTGTGTGTGTGTAAACACAAGCTCTGCAAACACACATACACAGCGCTGTGTATGAGTCATTCGCGTTGTCCCGTCTTGGATGCGCTACACCTTTGGATGCCCTCAACTAGACAATCGGAAGTCATGATAACCAGATTACGATGCCGTGTGCCTCCGGTAAATCTATATACACAGGGCTGGTCTGGTGATATCGCCCGTGTGTCAATTCTCTTTAGAAATATAATCAACAAAGCATTATTTTTTGTCATGTCGCCGCTATATATTACAATGAAAAAAGCTTCTTGATATTCCGTATGCTAATCTGGGACTGAACTTTTAGACACTGTACTTCAGTGCTTCAGCTACAAGAATGTATTTGATTATGTTTGTGCCACGGTTTCATTTGAGAAACAAAACGAATACGATTGCAAATTCCTACCTGTATAAGCATTCTTGCAGTAGTAATGAATAAATTACAAAAAGAAAGGTTGGGTTACACTTTAGTACCATTGTTCTAACTTCTCTTCGGTATAACCACTTAGCTGTCTGCTCTGAATGCACAAGTAAATAATTACGTTGCGTTCTCTGCTTTATATGTTTGCTTTTCTGTTCTGTTTAATCATTAGTCAGTATTCCGACTATTTAAAAATTCATACCAACACTTCTGGCTCGTACCCCCAGTGTGGGTGCGAGCCAAGTAAATCATCATCATCGTCATCATCTCGAGCTACACGCGCAGTGCCGCTGGCACCGCTGGCGCGCGCTCCGCGAACAGCCGTGCACGCAAGGACGAGCGCCGAGCAAGACTTCAGAGACCGGTACAACGTCCACGCGGTTGACGACTGACAGCGTGTCGAGTAGCCAGGGTCGAACAGTTGTAGGTCTTCAGTCGTCAGTCAGAGGAAGAAACACCACCCGAAAAGAGAGAATCGACAATATGTCGCCAAGAAGATTCAAGGCGCCGACTCAGGAGGCCCTGCCGTCCACCTCAAGTATACTGACGCGAAGTCAAGCAAGAAGAATGGCGTCGGAAGAGCTTTGCAGGCCTGCGTCGTCATCAGCCGGGCTGGCCTCGCCGACTGAGCCTAGTGTTTGAATGTCCCGAGCAAAGGCGACTCGAAGAACCCCCGCAGGGGACGCCATTAGCCACGCCAAGTGCCCATCGTCAAAGAGACGAATCGAGCAAAGCGCCAGCAAGCACTGTCGATCGACGTGTACATCCTCTGCCAGCACAAATGGCCAGATGAGGTATGATGTCAACGAAGCAAGTTCCTGCAGGAACATCAGGCGCAAAGGTGACACCCAGAGCTCCGACCCCAAGTCTCCGACCACGAGGCTCCGACACCCAAGGCTTCGTCCATCGAACCTCACGCCTTCGATCGGCGACACAGACGTGTTCTGTGCCAAGACGGTACGAACTCGCCTGTCTACAGCCCGGGCTACGGCCACTGCAAGTTGTAAGAAGAGGAAGCCTTGGGCCGGTCTCAAAGCAAACCACGAGCATTACGCACAGAGAAGTTACCCGGGATCACGTTACATGACAGCCTGTCAGCCCACCAGTGGTCCAGTCATACGCTACCCATAAGTCATGCTGAGGAAATGAGCCGGCATCAGGCACGTCATGATACCAGTGTAGGCAGTACCGGTGAAATAGAGCGCGATCACCCATCTACACTGGACACAACTCCTCGTCGCGCTTTAAGAAGCGAAAACACAAGTTGCCGGACAAGGCTCTTCACCGAGCCAGAAGCGGAGATGGCAACGTCGACAGCTTCCAATCTTCGAACCATATAGTCAGGTGCGCTTGACTATGGCGCTCGAGGGCGCAACCCATTACTCAGTTTCTTTGCTACATATCGCTTTTCTACGTTATCATTAAGTGTCATATGATGCACGTTACCACAATGTAATGTAAGTGTTGTTATGGTGGTGTTCCCACTAATGAGGTTGTTCCCATAAACGTGGTCGACCCTGTATTTATGAAAAAAAAAAAACTAAGCGAATGATGCACGAGAATGCCCCGTCGTGTTTGTCATCCTGTGATCGCATGTCCATTCGCACTGCGCGAAGACGTTAGCGGAAAAGCTCGAGCTGTACTGTTCGCGGCAGGGCACTAAGTCGACATTAACAAGAAGCCCCCAGGCTGCGAATGTTCGTCCTTCTCTCGTTCGTCCTCTGAGCGTAGTTTGGCGCGCAAGCGGGGCTCATCCGTAGTCGAAGCGGCACTCATGTAATGTGAGCGCCCGCAGCATCGAGCGGCCGCTACTGCGGGTTTGTCAAGCGGCTGATCGCAAGACAAAGCTTGCTGAACCATGACACCTGGCTGCGCATTTGTTGGTGTGGAGCTACTGATTTGTGATTATGTCACGTACAAGTATTTTGAACAACTTATATCCGAGTTTCAGCACATAGCGAACGACGCGGCCGCTAGGCTGACTTGGTCACATTTGACGCATTATAACTTGTGAGCAATCAAAATAATGCAACGGTTTTTTATGCAGAATGATAGATGACGTCCTTGACTTCAATCAGAGGGATTTAAAAAAAAAATTAAAAATGGCCTTTTTGAGGAAACTATTTTCAAAGTTCGGCGTTTTTGGTAAATCACTTACGTTTCAGCCCAATTATCGAGTAAAATGTAGCGTGATAAAACCACAAAAATTATTTTAAAAGAGAGCGAAGGTACCAAAGTTAATATGTACTGATTTTTATTATCCTCACTTTAACTTGTTTGCAGCAATAAATTCCTCAAATACAAGTATTTTGCGCGATTTGCCAAGTTTGTGATTTTTTTCTTCACAAGTGCTTCGACAAGCAAGGAAAATAATAGACTCATAAGATTTTATTTAACTTGTTGTTTGAGGGGAAAAATATTGTGACCGAGAAGTGCACCGTTTTTTCCCTAGGTGCGCTCAAAGTTCAGAAATCGCGAAATTGGCGGAAAAGTGTTTTTTATGGCCAAAATTTGTATATATTTTATTTCAGGCGAACACAATTTTTTTTTGCAAAACTAACTTCGAAACCATTGTTCTGGGTGTAATGCCTATACCTACAGAAAATTTCATCAAAATCGGAAATGGTGACCGGGACTTCGTGTTCGATCTGATCTGGACACACCCTCGGACCGCAAAAATGCTAACTCTCTTTTTCTGGTGCTACCTTCCAAAAGGAGTCAAATGGGCACCCGAAGAGAGTCACGGTGCCTTGACACTCTTTTGACTCTTTTTATTCTTAGAGTGCAGGAGGCCACGGATGGTGTTGCATGCTGAGGTGTCACGACGTGTGCACCAGGATTCGAGGAATTTCATTTTTCCCTCACGGGAAATTACACGAGTCTCAAACATTTTCGCCTCCATCGAAAATGCAGCCGCCGCGGCCGACATTCGATCCCGCGACCATTGGGTCAGCAGTCGAGCGCCATAACCACTAGACCACCGTGGCGGGTTGCGCCTTTCCTTTCAAGATGCTTCACCAACTAGCTCCTCAAGAAGTACTTTTAAGATTCCAGCCTCGTCTACCTACTGGAATAAAATACCAAACGCAGCGGTTTTGTTTGGTTCTGTAGAATCCTTTATTATTAGTATTTCAAACATTAACTTCAGTACGTAACAGATTCATTATGCAACATTGTATGATAGTCGTTTTGAATGTTCATATTAATGCTGCATTTTACTCTGACATTTTATGTTCATACACTTCCGTGTATTTGTTATCTTTATCTTTTTTTTTGTACATAACTCCTGCTTAGGCACGGCTATGGCCTGCAGTATGTAAAAATAAAGAAAGAGCCTACGATTTTAAACAAAATAAGAGTGGATCACATAGCAATGCATCAAAACAGCGACTTTTTTACATAGCTTATGTAACAATAGTCATGTTAGTCCCACCCCCTTTCAATCTCTATGAATTTCTCCGATAAGCCGCGGTTCTCATCCGGTTCCAATATGTCCAAAGAAAAAAAGCGATTTTGATGTTTTAATAGAACGAAAGGGTTCACCTCCGGTTTTGGGGTCACGCTTAAGTTATTTCATGTCTCATTTTTCCTTTTATGTCACTCTTTGTTTCGATCAAATAAACGGAGTGTAATCATGGTGTTACGTAGACTACCCACTTACCTTTCTAACTTACTGTTTTCAGTTCTCATTCTCCTAAAGATAGCATTGACTGAAAGAAAAGCAATGTAAGGCTCTGCTGAAAGCATACGTTACTTGAGTATTCCGCACGGAGAAATTTCATTTAAAGGGGCCCTGCAACACTTTTCCAGCATGGTCAGAAAACGCTGCCGATCGGTAGTCGAGGCTCCCGAGAACACGCAAGCCAAACATTATAGCGCAGCACGCGGCCTGGGATTTACAATAAATTCGCAAAGTCAGCTAAAAAGAGCATCCTCTTATCTGAGCCAAAAATGATGCTTGCGGCGTCACAGGCAATTTCCATGCCATTGGCTGATTTGAACATGGCGCGCTTGTAGCTACTGCGCCCGCCGCGAGAGGCCGCATCTCGACCGCGCGCGATCGCACAGACATACGCCCCACGTTCGAAGAAAAAAAAAATGTGCTCAAGGTCAGGAGGCGCGCGTGACGTACCTTCTTCCCCCGTGGCACCCCCCCCCCCCCTTTAGTGAAGCCATTCCATGGCTACTTGGAAAAGTGTTGCAGGGCCCCTTTAAGATATGCCCTGCAACCATGTTTTGAATGATATGGCAGCATTCAGCATTTCAACATGTTTCCATACGCAGACTAGCACGCATGAACGAGGCCTTTTTTTTTTCATAGGGCCTCACGCTTGCTCGTATAGCACTTGGTGGGTCCTGAACGTGACGTATATAGTTTGCTTTTAGGCGGCACCCGCTCGTCCCTCGTAGTAGTGCGTAACCAGTCGTAACGCTAGTACCAGATCTTGACCTCCAAGGTGGTGCCGGTGGGAGATTTTTCCTGTGCGTTGTTGAACAATAAAATATTCGCAGCGTGCGCGTTAACTAAAAGCCGAATTCTTCTGTCTCTCATTCCCCATTAGCAGCCATTGGCATGTTCCAGTAGGAAACGTTAGTAGAAGTAGAAGTGTAAGTGTTAGCTAAAAGCCGACTTCTTCTGTCTCTCATTCCCATTAGCAGCCATTGTTTACCTCCAAGGTAGTGCCTGGTGAGATTTCTCCTGTGCGTGATTAAACAATAAAAATTTTGTTCAAAACGCCGTTGATTGATGAAATAAACCAACGAAAGACGCCAAATGTTTTCTAAAAGCAAAACGAAAGAACGCCAGATGTTTCTAAAGCAAAACGAAAAGACGCCAGCTGCTTAACGAAAGACGCCAGATGTTTTCTAAAGCAATGGTTTTCTAAACAATGAAAATTCACAGCGCACATGTAAAATTAAAGTGCGCTGCAAGTCGTCATAACTCATCGATTCTTTAGTATAAACGCGCCCGACCTCACGTTGGTGGTGATGTACTGGGCAGAATTCACGGAAGATTCACGGTTTACCGATGAACCTCCGCAGCTTCGCCCACTCATCATCATTCACTCCGTGGATATGCTGTGATTTTTTTGGATTGCTCTAGCGGGTTCCCATCGTGTCGAGGACACGACGGGAACTCGCTCCCAAAGCGGGAGCAGAGCCTCCGAGCAAGCGCTATTGAATGAAGCCGTGCAGGTATACACATTACGCTGGCCTTTAAGGAGGTGCACAGACACACTGTTCGATGGTGTGTGCAACCCAGTGAAGAAAAAGACGTTACGACGAAGTGGACATTTCTCGCGCGCGCACGCGCCCGCCGACCATCAGACGATGCACGTGTCCCCCACACGCGCTTACGGCTCTAAGGCGCATGCTCTAAAAAACATTAATAAAATAAAATAAAACGCTACGTTTCGTTTGGTCTTGGATTCACTCCACCCCAACTATCTTCACCGATTGTTTGACGAGAAAAGTAATTGAGCATTTGAGAGTACGTTGAATTTTCACAATCGGTGACATAAGGGCAAAAAAATACGCCTGAAATTCACTCCGTCCTTCACTGCCCCAACATATGCATTATTAAAAAATGGCAGACATGGTATTATCCCTATAACATAATTAGAACAGTGCCTCACATTTCGTTTAGGTGATTTTCAGGTCGAAATGGCAAAGTGGGAGCGTTTTCTGCGTGCTATTTACAAAAACATATTAATAAAATTATTTGTTAAAAGCCAGTAAAGTATTGGCAGCTAAAATTATATTTACCTATTTTTTAAAAGGGCCCTGCAACACTTTTTCAAGTAATCATCGAATCGCTTCATTAGAAAAGCTTATTGCCTCACGATTCGACTGCCGCAAAAATGTTTAGAATCCGCCAAGTACGAGCGGAGTTACAGGGATTTGCCGCACGCTTAAGCGCTTTCTCTCTCCTTTCGTTCCGGCGAGCGCACTGAAAGCTACGCAGGGAGAGGGCTCACAAGGGGGAAAGAAGATGCGTCCCTTCGTCAGCGCGCGTCATGACCTTGAGCAGTTTTTTTTTCTTTGAAAGCGCGGCTTACATTAAGTTTCACTGTGATCGCGAGCGAGCGCGTGAGTACGTGGTGGCATCTCGCGGCGGCCACGGTAACTACGGTGGTCACGATGCTGAAATCAGTCAATGGCCATGGACTTGGGTATATGGCGCAGTGATGTGGGTATATAATATCATTTGTAAATAGAAGAGGGAGCGATTTCTAGCTGACTTTGAGAATTAATTGTAAATTCCAGGCCGCGTGCTGCGCTATAATGTTTGGCTCGCGTGTTCTCAGGAGCCTCGACTACCGATGGGCAGCGTTTTCTGACCATGCTGAAAAAGTGTCGCAGGGCCCCTTTAAAACCATTTCTGGTAACTAGTAGTGAAGTTGCAAAATATAACACTTTTTTTTCTACGTTTAGGCCGTAGTTGATTACTATAGCGTTCCGTTAAAAAATTCGGCGAATAATTTTCATTGAAGATAGCGGCATTGACTATTTGGGAAACGACTTAAAGAGCCGATTCGATTTCCTTTCGGAAGCTAACTTTTTTGTTCAATTTGTCACCATGTATTGGCAGAATATGGTGACGACTTGGCTCTCAGCGCACAAGTTTATCGCTTGAAATACAACCTGGACTAATGCACATTGCGTTGAAATATGGGAGGTAAGGAAGGAAGGAAAACGGGAGAGAGGAAAGACAGGGATGTTAAAGGGACGGTCAACTGATTTTTCTCGACCCAGTTTTTTACGGCGCGACAGGAAGCTTACCCTTCGTAGCGTTTGTAGCTGCAGTGGTTTATCCTAAAAGCACGTAGTTATTTTATAGGCAGTATTTTTCGATCTGAAAGGCTCCAAACGCGCATGAAGGTTTGCTCCAACAACGCTGAGAATTGATAACGATGCCGCTAGCCCTTGTGAAAGCTGTCGTTGTTCTGCTTTCGCAGGAGTTACTGTAGCTATGCTTAACCACCTTTATTTTGAGCTTTCCAACCATTTTTGAAAATAGCAAGCTGTTACAATGAGATTATGTAGCTTTATACACCTTCTCGGTATTTGTACAGCGTTGTGTGCGCCTGCGCTCAAGGTTGCCTGCGCCTGTGTCATGGATGGTTTGTCCCGGCATGGGATCATTACGCCAAGCGAAGGCAGCGCCACTTTGTTGCATACAACTAACGCAGGCCTATATGTACCTTTTATGGAGTAATGTCTTTTAATATAAAGAAATGAACAACATTTCAGTACTAGCAGAAAAGTCATCGAACGCATACACCATCAATGATCACCTGACCGGCTTCATCGGACCGTTTATGATTTTGCCGCCAGAGGCGCCAAAGGTCATTTTTCGCTACTTTCAATGAAGAAATAAAAATATAAATCCACCTCTCACGAGATCAACAGGGTTGGTTTAAGTCAATGCGACGGACAATCTTTCCATCAGTGCAGTCATCTCATTTCATGTTCGGGGCAGTTGTCGGTCCCTTTAACCAGTTTGGCATAACCGGTAGGCTACCCTATACCGGTACTAAGGGCCAAATGATGCGGTTGTGCAAGAGGTAATGGTGGTTCGGCTTATGTTTTATGTTTCCAGCGAACTTTCGACCTATCGAAGCAATAGATTCGAAGTGCTCATCGATAGAGAAAAACTAACACGCGGTTCGCAGTATTGTGCTGAAGAACATTCGAGAACCGCGTTAGGATATGCTAGGCCGTTGCTTCACTGGTGCTAAGTCATGTGAACCTAACTTTAGGCGGCTGGGCAGTGAATATTGGTGGTAAGTCAGGCAAATTTTGCGAATAGGATAAGTTCATTTCGGGAGTCGGCCAGTTCACCTTCCAACAGTGGTCAATTTCATTCTCGAATTGCGCAACTTAAGCCTTTGGGAAGGACACCTAAATTTTGAGGTAGGCGGAGTCAATTTTTCGGAGTGCTTTTGAACGTGGGTAAAGCCACTTTTCGAATTGGGACAAATAGTATTTGGGAGTGGGCCACCCAAATTTAGGAGGTGGGCCATGTCGCTTCTGGGAAGCGGCCAACCTGTTTCTAGAATGTCCTAACCCAATTTCGCGCATGGGCCAGGCCAATTCTCACCCGAGCCCATCTAAACTTATCAACGGTCAAATTCGTCTGAGGCGAAACGTCGGGTTGGCCATGACATGTTTTAGACATACGCAATGTACCATACTATGTCATTCACATCTTGCAGGCCATTGGCGAATTGTGCATTTCTTGGCGCGTTGCCATGCGTGTACATTCCCCGCCAAGTCCAGCTGTAGCGTCCTGTCCTCTCCTTACATGTGCCAAAATCTCGATGGGTAAAGGCCGGGCCACACGTACGCGTGTCAGCGTGTGGCTTTCTGACGTGTCGCCGCGCCCTCTCCCTATGGAGAGGGAGTGCACGCAGCTTCGCGTAGCCGCGCGCCCTCTCTCCCCATTAGAGCTGTGCACGGGCCGTATTTCCGAGCCCGAGCCCGGCCCGGGCCCGCTGACTTTGTCGAAGGCCCGCCCGAGCCCGACGGCCCCGACGTACGAAAACACAATCCCGGGCCCGGACCGGCCCGGATTTTTGAAGATTCGCTGCAAAAACAAAACATTGTTTTCCGGTAATCTGGCATTTTATTGAGCATATCAAATATGATCAAACGACACAAGACGAACAGTCTCTATTACACAGATTACAAATTGTCGTGCAATAACAGCAAGCAGTCCAACGATTCCGGCTTCAACGAAATGCGGCGCTTTTGCATTATGTAGCCCGCAGAACTGAAGTCACGTTCGCTGCTTGCACTCGTCGCCGGAGTTGCTAATATCTTTTTTGCCAGCCTGGCAAGCTTCGGAATTTTATTTGCATTGCATACCTGCGACAGAGCGGCACTTTTGCTATACAAGCAGACGGCCTCATGCCAGCAACAATGGAGTTCGCTCGCCAAAGCCGTCAGGTGTATGGGGTATGCCCATGCAAGCGTCAGCTTGCACGAAGGCGATCTACGTCGGGTCGCTCGTCGCTGTCGCGTGCATTTTCACTCATATGGGATTTGGCCTTAAATCTAACGCGAACAGTCGCGTGGCGCCCTCACTAGCTCAGGTGGTGTTACATCTCTGTTTGTCGGAGTGCAACAGAGGCAGTGTTTTACCTGCTCCCCTTTTGTTTAAAGTATAGCGAATGGAAAGGAAAAGCGGTATAGGGCGGTCGCGGAAAAGGCGCTGTATGCGTGCTGGAAAACAATTCCCGCTCATTCTCTACATTTCGGGTTTGAGTCGGGCTTCGCGCCGGGCCAGAGCCCGGCCCGATAAAACTCCAAGTAGCCCGAGACTGGCCCGGGCCCGAGGTGAAAATACGTCGGCCCGCCCGAGCCCGGCCAGAGGGCCGGCTCGGGCTGCCCGGGGGAAGGAAACACATTCTGTAGCAACAAGTGTTGCGTGAGGGCATCGCCGTTACGCAACACTACTAGTTACCCGGATTAACTTCACTACTAGTTACCAGGATTGTGCTTCCAAAATAGGTAAAGCAAATTTTAGCTGTCTATAATTATAGCCAGCATATCCATAACGTCTTTATTGGCTTTTAACAAACAATTTTTTATATCTTAATATGTTTTTGTAAACAGCACACAGAAAACGCTTCCAATTTGCCATTTCGACGAGAAAATCACGTAAACGAAATGTGAAGAAGTACTATTCTAGTTATAGCGATAATATCTTGTCTGCCATTGTTTATAATGCATATGTTGGGGCAGCGACGGACAGAGTGCATATCAAGCGATTTTTTTTCCCAAGTCGTATAGTATGGCACAGATTATGAAAAGTCAACGTGCCCTCAAGTGCTGAATTCCTTTTAACGATGAAAAATTGGCCGCGTATCTGCGTGCTTCGCTGCAAATGTCGTGTAAAGACGATAGAAGAGGCGCTGTGTGAGATATGGACGCCATCTGGCAATACGTCGGGAAACATGAGTGCTGTGTTGCGTGTTGGTAGCCCCGGCGCAGCAGCAGGCGAAGACCGGCGGTGACCAACGCGGCCGGCGGGGACGCCATCCAGCCCGAACACGCGGTTTGGCGCGAAGCGCTGAAGCAGAAGAAACGTCCGCACTCAACGAGTACTCTCCACACACTCTTTTATTTACACGTCGCCTGGGTAAAACAGGAACGCCAGGGCGGCGCCCACAACCGGCAGCCTGAAGGCCGCCCACAACGCTGCTTTTTCATTTGTTAAATATTTTTTTTCACCTTCTTGGCCTTCTCAAAACTAAAGTTTTCAACACCAACCCATGGCATTCGTACAGTGCAATACAGAACCGAAACCGAAACACAACAATGAGCTCGTGCGAGGGGCACGGAGGAAGGCAAATTTCAGCGCAGTCGCATTTTCAGCTTTGTTGAAACAGCGCTCACTAGACGACGACGAAGTAAAAGATAATAATAATAATATCTGGGGCTTAACGTCCCAAAACCAAGATATGATTATGAGAGACGCCGTAGTGGAGGGCTCCGGAAATTTCGACCACCTGGGTTTCGACGAAGTAAAAGAAGGCACAGGACAGGCGCTGCCTGTCCTGTGCCTTCTTTTACTTCGTCGTCGTCTAGTGAGCGCCGTTTCAACAAAGATGAACGCATACCAACTCGCTCGAGCTTGCATTCTTATGCATTTTCAGCGCAGCTTAAGAAACTAGGGTCCTTAAAATTACGTATTTATGCATTTTCTATTAAAGGAACACGTCGCCCGGCCGCAAGAAATGACTGAACTGCTTGCGGGGCGCGTTCACCCGCTCCCGCTCCCATTGAAGGTACTTCTGCCTTTCCGTCACTTACTCTGTATCCTTATCTCCTCTTTCATCATGGCTCTCACTTTAAAAGTCATTACATTTAATGTTCAAGGTTTCCGCAACCCTCAAAAACAGGCTGAAATTATAAATATTGCGCGTTCAGCATCTTGTGACCTACTTTTTCTGCAGGAAACTAACTTTTTCAAACTCTCAGATGTTCTGACATTCAAACGCGCATTTAACATTGATTGTTACTTTTCGTTCGCTAGCACGCGTTCGACCGGCGTCGGAGTTATTGTTTTTAACCGCAGCCTTCTGCGTGACCACCATGTCACTTTCGATGCCTTTGGACGCGTGCTGGCGTTCGACTGCACGTTTTTTTCTTTGCGCATCAGATTTGTTGGCGTCTATGGGCCGGCGGTGTCCGCAAACTCTGCCGCTTTTTTTCGCTCCCTCGACAC
This sequence comes from Rhipicephalus sanguineus, assembly GCF_013339695.2. Lineage (NCBI taxonomy): Eukaryota > Metazoa > Arthropoda > Arachnida > Ixodida > Ixodidae > Rhipicephalus > Rhipicephalus sanguineus. The sequence continues at coordinate 280,212,964 of NC_051176.1, forward strand.
TTACCTTTTAAATTCTCGACATTTGGTACTTTTAGGAGATTTCAACTGTGTCTTAGACTCCCACACTGACGTCCGAGGTCCAGGTCGAGGCCGGTCTAACTGGAATGCCAAAGAACTTGAGCGTCTAGTACAACAGTTGTCACTGACAGATGTATATGACCGTACGTATGGCGGGAGGTATGTTTATACTTGGCGTCGCGCGACGTCGAGCAGTCGACTTGATCGAGCATATGTATCCCCCGGCCTCATGGCCTTTGTACGCAATGTTGAGGTGCTGTCACTACCACCCACACCCGTGTATATAAGTGACCACCGCCCGGTTTCGCTGACCTTACACCTGCCTGCGGGGACGCCGGCGCTTCAGAGGCCATGGCGTCTGGATTGCCGCGTCCTTCAAGACTTTCAAGCGGCCAAGGTTTGTCCCGAGCACTACACGCATCACTTATTGGCGCAAATCTCACTGACTGGGATCATCTGAAAGAACAATGGCGTCACCATTGCAGTGCGTCGGGTAGGGCACTTCGCGCTCGTGTGACGCAGGACGCCAACGTTTTAATGCAGAAAATCCGCATTGCCCACCGGGACCCGTGCCCCTCTCCCGTCATGCGTGCATGGCAAGCAGAGCTAGTAGACAGGTACCAGCGTATCATGCGCGCCTCTTCACTCTCAGCGGCAGCTTGGCGCTGTAGACGTGCGCCATGTGCACACCCTGAGGTCCTCCGGTATGCACGCCGGGCGCTCATCCGTCCGTGCGGCTCGCCTGCTCACACGCTAAGCCCCATAGCTCCTGTCCCTACTGGCTCACGCGACTTCCAGGCTTTCACGCGCCACTTTGAATTTATGGCTCAGTCAGCTACTAGCGTAAGTTCTGCCGCAGGGGGTTCTTTGCACTCCCTCCTACAAGATTTACCCCGTTACTCCGACGCGGATTCTGACACTCTCCTATCGCCACCATCGGATTCTGAAATCAAAGATGCCTTAAATGCAATGAAAAAGGGTTCGGCCCCTGGACCCGATGGCCTCCCCGTCGAGTTCTACATCGAGTTTTGGCCCATTATTGGCCCATTTATGTCACGTGTCATCAGGCGCTGTTTCCACGATCTTTCCCTCCCGCACTCTTTCCGTAGCGGCCGTATCACACTTATACCCAAGAAAGACTCCCAATCCATGCGACCCGAAGATTGGCGCCCCATTACCCTTCTCAATGCGGATTACAAACTCCTGGCTAACATTCTGGTACGCCGCATCAGTCCGTCTCTTCCATCGCTAATAGCTCCCGATCAAGTCTGTTCCATTCCAGGCCGCGACATTCATAGTCATACCTGGCTCACGCGTGACATAATACAGTACACCACTGGACGATGCGCCCAGGGGTTACTGGTTTCCTTAGATCAGGAAAAAGCTTTTGACTTCGTTGAACATACCTATTTATTCAACGTCTTACAATCATTTGGTTTTCCTGACAAGTTCATTCGCCTCATTCGTGCTATGTACGCTAACTCCGAGAGTACCCTTTTCCTAGATTCGCGCGAGAGCCGCCCATTCCAGGTTACACGAGGAGTCCGTCAGGGTTGTCCTCTCTCCCCTGTCTTATTCGTCCTTGCCTTAGAGCCCTTTTTAAAGGCTATCGAACGAGATCCACAGATTCGTGGCTTACCCCTTCCTGGCCGCACTGAAGTTAAGTAACTGCCTATGCCGATGATATTACTCTGTACATACACAACGAACAGTCACTGCAGCACGTCCTGAATGCCTTTTCCCATTTCGGTGGGATATCCGGTGCTCGTTTAAACTTGTCAAAAAGTCAATATTTCTTCATTGGAAACCCTGCCGGACGTATTAACATCACGTTGCCTTTGCAATGGTCCCCCACCATGGAGATACTAGGTGTCACTTATAATGCTTTCGGTATACACGAAAATATCTGGGCATCTGTTATACAATCTCTAACAGAAAACATAGGACGCTGCTAAGCACTTCGATTTTCCCCTTTTAGAACGCCGGTACTTGTCGCAATCGGTTTACCTCGGCAAATTTTGGTACTTATGTCACACCGTCAAACCCCCGCTCCGCGTTTCACAGAAAGTTCAGCGTTTAATCACCTCGTTCTTTTGGTCTGGTGGTACGGAATTATTATCGCGCCCCACGTTAGCGCAACCGCGCAGCCGAGGAGGCTTCGCGTTCCCCGACGTGGCCGTTACGGCTTCCATCCTGTCCCTCCGCACTTTATTGCGCGTTTTAAATAATGATGGTACGCCTGCGCAGACACTCGCGCGTTACCACCTGGGCCCATCCCTACGTGTCCTAGTGCCCGCTGGTCCTTTCAACTGTGGTCCGCAGTCCTCTCATTTACCGACTGTGTATCGTGCCCTCCTAGCCTTCCACCGCCGTCTAGAGACTACATGTCCCGAGATCGATGTAGCCGAAGCGAAAGTAGTGGACACAATGGCCGCCCTAGTGCAGCCTTTAGTACCCCGACACCGGCAAGCGGTAATGAGTCGCCCGTGGAAGCACATGACTGCAGCGGCGTTGCCGGGTCACCTTCGTGACTTCGTTTGGCGATGGGGCTGGGGCTTGCTCCCCACTCGAGATCGGCTGCAACGATGGCAGGTGGTACGCAGCGCCACTTGCCCGAACTGCGTCATGGTTGAGACCAACCGGCATGCGACGATCGAATGCGTGGTCGCCCCGACTTTTTTGGCGTGCGGTCCATGCTGGTTTTCGTGGACAAGGTGTCCGAGGGTTCGTGTCCGGCGGGGGTTCCCACGAGGGCACTTCGCGGCACTTTTACTAGTTGCCGGCCTGTTCAGCCTTTGGCGCAATCGCTGCGAAGCCGTCGCTGGGAATTGCCGTCGACGTGCTTTATGGCCGATATTGGGGCGCATGAGGCGTGAGATCCTCGCGTTCCTCTCTGAGGAGCTTTTCTTCTTGGGGGAGCGCGAGTTTCTGCGCCATTGGTCATGCCCTTTTGTCGGCGTTGAGCGTGATCGAGTTCAACTTATTTTTCGGCCGACATGGTGCTAGGCCGCACCGTCGGTTCGGAGTTTATGTGCTTGTCTTCTCGACCTTTTGATCTGTGTTCGCCACCTTGATATCTCATGTCCTAGTGAATCTACCACCACGGTGATGAACACGATGGAAGAGAATGGTCACCCGCCCATTTACCCTTCTCCCCTATTCCCTATTGTGTCAATTGTGAGCTATGCTCGTTTGTTGTTATGTTGATCAGACTTCTGCTGTTCGCCCTATGTGAAAGTGTTAGTTTTTGTGATGTACAATTGTGAAAATGTGAATGTGTCCCTTGAACACTGATATGTCACGCAGGATGTATACTCTGTACATAGTGTAAATAAATTTTTTCTAAACAGATCAAAGTGTCGAGTTAGCCGTTTTTTGGGCTCGTTCCCGTGTTCTTCCTGGGGTCCCGTCACGCCGACGCGGACTCCCGGGATCCAAGCAAGAAAGAAAAAGAAGAGTTTCCCTGCCTTTGTGCTGCCGCTCCGCGCGTGGCACCGAGGTACCTGGTCTCGGGCCCACCAGCCCGGCGACCCCCCCCCTACCTCAGCCAGGAGGACGTGATGTTCCTGGGCGCCGCCTGCAGCCCCGGAGCCTCCCATCGCGACCCCTGCAGCCACCAGCCGCCCGGAGGTCCCAGCCCCCGCTGAGCCCCCGTCTACGAGTGTGCAGCCTGCGCTGCACGTGACCAGTTGCACGAGTCACGCCCCCCTCGTTGGCCCGACCGCCAGCGAGCGTGTGGCAACGCCCACCAACATGGCGACACGTTTTGAATCCCCGGTGAGGGAGAACAGTTTTTTATTTAACGCACCCGAAGGCGACGTGTCTATAGATAACCTGATTGATGCCATTGAGGCAACGGCCGGTGACGACAGTGTCTTAGTCTTGCAGCATATGGGAGGCGCGAAGTTCTTAGTTTGTACGAGAACAGCAAGCCAGGCCACGAAATTAATGGTGGCCGAGGGTTTCAAGGTGAACCACGAGAGGGTGGCGGTGGAGGCAGTAGGCCCACCCGTGACTTATGTCAATGTTTTTAGGTTCCCAGCATACCTGCCGGATGAGGTTTTAACGAACGCTTTACACCAATACGGCAAGGTCAAGGGCGTGACCTTTGCCACGGTAGCGAGCAGGCAAAACAAGTTGAACGGTGTCCGCGTGGTAAAAATGGAGATGAGTAGGCCGGTGCCCAACTTTGCTACAATCCAAGGGCACCGCGTTATGTTTGAATATCGCGGCATGCGGCGTGTATGTGCCCGATGCAGGGAGGACGGCCACATGGCCACCGCCTGCTCATCTCCGTATTGTAAGCGCTGTGGCACCTTCGGCCACGAAACCGAAGGATGCGAGGTTGACTGTAAACGGTGCGGCGGCCGTCACGGCACGAAAGACTGCTTCCGCAGGCTTTCTTACGTTGCGGCCGCACGCGGCTTCCCGCCTGCTAACGGAGACCTCCCAACAGCGACCAGGCTAACAGAACCACCCCGACTAGCGCGCCGGCATCGTCATCGGGCTTCCAAGTCTAAGGCCGAGAACCCCCCCACCGACTTCCAAGAATGTGCCTGATTACTGGGAAAACGGAGGGGCCGATGAGCGGGACAACACAAGCACCGCGACAGCTTCGCCGCTCCCCAGCCAACATCACCTCAGAGCGTGGTTGACACGGGCAGCGCATCCACCGAAAGCGATTTAACGGTGCGTAGCGGAACGGACCTCAGCTCATCCGAGTCTACGGGCGACTCGATGACAGAACCCAGGTCGGAGAGCGAGGAACAAGAGGTCCCCCAGAGCGGAGGGCCATCCGACAACGACGCAACCGAGGACCCACGGCTAGACACCGTAAACTTCCCGCCACTGCCTTCTACGACTGGCAGAGCCGCCAACTTAGACGATACGCCCATCGTCAGTTGCGGCCGTTATGTTTACCAGACCGACCACGCTTACATTCGTACGCCACGAAGCCCGGGCCCAAGCAGACAGCCACAAGGGGATAGCAGTTCAGCGTGCGCGACTACCACCGCGAGCGCACCGCCCCCAGGACTCGAGCCGAGGCATCGCTCTCGCTCGCGCCAGCGGCAAAAAGATGGGCAAGGGAATAAGAAAGCGGAGCGCGCCGGGAGCACAGAAACCACGCTACGGCGTTCTAAAGTCGCAGACGGGAGCAGCGATAGCGAAGCGGCGCGGCGCACCCAGGCAAAAAAAACCACGCAAAGGCTCCGTCGGGGACGGTAGCCCCACCCCACGTGAGGGCCAGCCGCCGCAGTAACGCGGCGCAGATGCTCACCGTCGCACGCCTACCTCGCCCGCCCCCCCCCTTCTCTGAGCCACGGGCCCCGCTCGTGTCGGCGTACCTGATGCCTCGACACCGCCCACGCGTCTAAGCCACAAGGCTCGCCTATCGCCTCGTCCCACTCCCCTTTCCTCCTTTTTCCTTGACCCGAAGACCGGGTAATGTCAACATTTAAGTTCGCCACGTGGAATGTCCGCGGTTTCCGCGACAGCTACAAACAAAGAGAAATCCTAGCGTTCGCGCAAGCGCAGAACATCGACGTCCTGTTCGTCCAAGAAACGAACTTCAGGACCCCGTTGGATGTAGCTAGGTTCCGCAGAGACTTCCACGTGGACGCCTTCTTTTCTTTAACTAATGCCAGGGCCTGCGGGGTGGGGGCCATCTTCATCTCGGGCCGTTTCCGCCAGAGGGCGCATTGTACATTCGGCGCTGATGGCCGGATGTTATTTCTGGATGTTTACATATCTGGCAAGAGGACTCGTTTTGTAAACATATACGCGCCAGTCACGAGGTCTAACACAAACGGGTTCTTTAAGGACCTGCACCAGATTCTCCTGGAGCCCCTACCGCACGTGCTACTCGGGGACTTTAACTGCGTAGTGGATTCCCAGCGAGATGTAAGGGGCTGTTGGAAGTTCGTAGAGAGGCGGCTCTTCCGCAATTGCGCTGGTTTCCCCGCGTCCAGGCAGGCGGTCGCAAACCTCGTCCTCAAGAAGAGCTGCTGTTGGAGGGAACCGGACTGAGGAGCAGAAGAAGCGTATAAGAGGTTTATTTACATTTTTTACATTTAGACAGCTCGTTCCGGAATTGTCCTCCGCATGCATCCGCTCGCGTCTTTTAACCCCTTGGCGATCCCTAGATTCCAGACCTGGGGAAACAGGGGAAGACGTTTCCATCCAATCGGGCGGCGAATCCTGCAGGTCACTTTACTGGCACCGCCCCCAGCACACGCACACACAACCCAAACACGCGCATTGTTCTCGCAACGATGTCGCGTCGGGGGAAGCATGCCGCCAGCACGCGGGTTGTGATGAGTCCCTCATGTCGCTGCTCGAGCCGACCACCCATGCGGCCGAACGGCGGCTGCAGGCCCGGCAAATCCACTGGTATGCGTCTGGGCAGCTGGCGCTCATTTGAGCGTAGACGACCTACCAGCCGGAGACGCACAGCGCGGTGGTCCGAGGTCCGTCTTCGGCGGAAACTCGGCGTCGCGGCCTTTCCTGGGGCACAAAGGCGCCATGTGTCGCATTTCCGCTCCGGCACCGGCGACAATGGTGCTGTCTCGAGCAAATTGAAACCATGCTCCTCCTGGCGCATGAGAATCAGCCGGGCGTCTTCGCGCTCTTCCTTATCGCCGCAAAGCGAGGCGGCTGCCTTTATGCCGTCCCGGCGCCCCGCGGCAAAGGGTGGCTCGCCGATCGCAACAGGGCCCAGGCCGTGGAGGGTCGACGTACTACGCCAAGGAGCTTGTGAAGGTCCTCAAGCACTTAAAACTTACAGACACGTGGCTGTACGTGCACGAAGACCTTTTCGTGCCGACAAGAACCTCGAGGACCACGGCGAGCCGCATCGACCGGACTTACGTCCCGGATTTCCTGCTCCCTCAGTGGTCGACTGCGAAGTACTAACCCCCTCCAGTTCCTTGGCGGGGAATCTGACCACAGCCCGTTGGTGACAACATTGAGAGGCACCCCCGGACCGCACAACGGGAACCACGGCTGGCGACTAGACCCCTCCCTCCTAGAAGACGAACATAGCGTCGAACAGATCAGGGACCGCCTACGGGCGTCACTGCGGGATGCCCCCCCAATGACCCCACAGTGTGGGACGCCCTTAAAGAGACTTGGAAAGCGATACTTCAGGAGGAAGGAAGAGCCAGAAAGACCCGAATCTCGGCCCAAATGAACGAACTCCTCCGCCGGATGAGGATAATCAGAGGAGCCGACACACTCACCGCGTGCACACGCAACTATCTCGACTCACTCGAGGCAAGTTACGCCAGATTATTGCGGCTGAAACCCGAAGGTCCTTAGGAGCACACGACCAATCGATCAGTCCCTCCACTCTCGACCTCGATGAGGCGCGCGGGAACGGAGGCGTCCAAATTGCCGAAGTCAAGCGCCCTGATGGGTCGATGATCACGGATTCAGAAGAAATATCGTCTGCTTTTCGGAACTATTTCCGAACGCAGTTTCCAGGTGTCCGACCAGAGGAGGCGGGTTTCGCCACCCAGCAGATGCGTGACCTATGCCAGTACCTCCAGCGCCCCAGTGAGGAAGAGTTTTCTGCTTTAGACGGCGAGGCAACAATGGACGAACTCCGAGGCGCTACTCAGAAGATGCCACCGAATTCTGCTCCCGGGGTGGATGGGCTCACGGCAGGCTTTTACGCCACTTTTATGGACGTCTTGGGCGACGCGCTGTTGGCTGTGGTCAACGCGCTACTCGCGAAGCATATGAAACCGGATTCCTTTGCGCAGGGCGCATTGTGCTGCTCCTGAAGGACGGCGCTCCACCTAACGAACTGTCGTCGTGGCGCCCATCACCCTGTTGAATGTCGATTACAAGATTGTAGCTGCGATACTCAACAACAGGATCAAGCTCCTCTTGCTGGCATGATTTCGCCGATACAATCGTGCGCGGTGCCTGGCCGCTCGATGTTTGCTAATCTAACGGCTACGAGAGACGTTTTTGAATATGTGTCAACGAAGAGACTCTCCGGCGCCTTCGTCTCGCTAGACCAAGCAAAGGCGTTCGACCGCGTCAAACATGATTACCTGTTCGAGGTTCTTAGAGAGTTTGGGTTCCCAGTGGGCTTTGTCGAGCTGGTGAAACTCCTGTACAGCGGTCTGTTTTGCAACGTAGTTGTGAACGGCCGCCCGACTCCCAGCTTTCGCTACACAAGGGGCATAAGGCAAGGGTGCCCACTGGGACCCACTCTTTTTATCCTTTCCATTGAGCCTCTACTGACACAGCTCGCCGGCAACAAAGGCATTCGGGGCTTCCCCCTGACGGGGGACGATGAACTAAAAGTCCTCGCTTACGCCGATGACGTCTCTCTCTCTTCGTCAGGGACGAGACCGCTTCCAGGAATTTTGGAGGACCTTCAACCGTATGCCGAGGTTTCCGGAGCTGAAATAAACGCACAGAAAAGCAAGGCGCTGGTTTTCGGGACTTCCCGGAGGAGGCCGTCGGAACCATCCAGACGGTCACCACGGTAAAGGGTGCTTGGAGATCTACTTCAGTTGCGATGGGGTGGCTGAGGCCACATGGCAGAAGTGCGCTGGAAAGGGCCCACCTGGCATCTGCCCGCATCAAGCACCTAGACCTGACCCTCCGGGAAAAAGCGCTAGCCGCAAAACATGTATCTGTGCATTTGCTTACTACGCCAGTCGTATCGCCGTAATCCCATCTAGGACGGTAACCCAGCTTAACAAGCTTATCGGGAGCCTTCTGTGGGATGACAAACCGGCACCTGTGAAGCGCCACCTTCTCCAACTACCCGAGAACGAGGGGCGGCCTAGGCCTCCCCCACATCATTACCATGAGCAAAATACTCGCACTAAAGACTGCACGGGCTTGCACCAGGCTACCGACCGTCTTCGGCAAGGGCCTCTTTGCGATATTGGTGCAGCACCAATACAAATTCCTAGACCGCGGAAAAGGCACCTGGGCCGCTGGCGGAGTCCCCGTCACCTGTTTTACAAGACGGCGGCCAACACAAAACGCATGCTCGAACCGAGGCAACTGAATGCGACGTGACAAGGACCCACCAAGCCGTATCGTGGAAGCGATAACGCGGCACCAGCTGTCCCCTGATGAAAGAGGAAAATAAAGAGGTGGCGGCAGAACAAGTGAAGCAGGGGCCACGACCTCCCAAAAGAAGTACGCGACTTCATGTGGAAAAAGGAACTGGGAGGTACTACCTACCAGGGATCGACTTCACCGTTCGGCGTAGTCCCGTCTGCGCGCTGCCCCAATTGCCGGGCGGACGAATCGGCCCACCACGCAATGTTTGAGTGCCTAGCAGCCAAGCCCGTCTGGCGCCTGGTGGCGAAAGATTTTAAGATCCGCCCCCCTCCGTCGCTCGATCGTAACAGGGGCGCTTTCGCCAAACTGGTGATTGCGTGCACCTTATTTGTTATTTGGAAAAGGCGGTGCGTGGCAGAGGGGAAGAAAACACCTGTTAGAGCAGCCTACCCCGCGGTTTCTCGTATAAGGCTGATGGTGTGGAAGCACCTTTCAGAGCAACTAGAGGCCAGCGGCGAAGAGAAGTTCCTCCGCCGCTGGCACACAAGGTTCTTTTTTCTTAAAGACGGCAACCTGTCAATGCCCATTACCCCTATTATTAGCCCACCCATCGTGCCACCCCCCCTCCCCCGCTACTTTTTTAGCGGTACTGTTTTGAGAGGATGCTACGCGAATTGTGATAACTTACCTCCATTGTTTGGGTGAGCTCGCGCTAGCTAGGCGACCCCCCCCCCCCCCCCGGCCCCGGAACGTGACAGGTTCCGCGAATAAGCATTGTATAAATTCCCCCCCCCCCGGCCTCTACTCAGACTTGTACACGATATGTAGTGTTGCACGCAGCGCAAGCACGCGAGAGCGCCCTTTGCGGGGGCGCGCACAGGTTTCTTCGTTAGCCCGCGTATGAACAGGCCAGGTGCGTGGCCCGTGTATATTTGGTTCCTAGACAGGAGCCTTAAACATTGTATAATGTGTTAATTCACGGCTCTGTTTAATTACTCAGCGATGATGTAGCGCAGAGTGTTCTCCGATTTTGGTTGTACCCACAACACGTAGGTTGTACATGAAGTATCTGTGTATATATATGTAGGCCTGTCATGTTACAGCCCCACAAGAGATTGTAACACCGTGACCTGTCATGGGAAAAATAAAATTCTCTTTGTACCAAAATTTCTCCGTTTAAGTATCCCAAGAAAGACTATCGTCTTTAATAACCGGCTGGGATAGTTGGTGTGCAGTGAATACAAGACCAAGGAAAGGTAGCGTCCTTTAAGGGGCGAAGCTCCTTAAGGCGGCACCCGTTCGTCCCTCGTAGTCATCGTAGTAGTCCGTAACAAGTCTTACGCTTTGACCTCCAAGGTGGTGCCGGTGGGAGATTTCTCCTGTGCGTTGTTGAACAAAAAAATTCGCAGCGTGCGCGTTAACTAAAAGCCGAATTCTTCTGTCTCTCATTCCCCATTAGCAGCCATTGGCATGTTCCAGTAGGAAACGTTAGTAGAAGTAGAAGTGTAAGTGTTAGCTAAAAGCCGACTTCTTCTGTCTCTCATTCCCATTAGCAGCCATTGTTTACCTCAAAGGTAGTGCCTGGTGAGATTTCTCCTGTGCGTGATTAAACAATAAAAATTTTGTTCAAAACGCCGTTGATTGATGAATAAACCAACGAAAGACGCCAGATGTTTTGTAAAAGCAGAACGAAAGAACGCCAGATGTTTTCTTAAAGTGTAGTAGTAGTAGTTGTATGTAGCCACCTCTCCGATCGTCAACGGGCGAGGTGGACCGGCAACGGCGCGAGGACCCTGCCGTACGAGAGTTAAATCACACTAAAAGACATACTTTGCGGGCGATACTCTAGTGAGCTTTCAACTTTTCGTCTAATGTACATGATAAAGAAATTATTTCTACGAAAAACGCAAGGCACACCTTGAGCAATATGTTTGGTTTTGGGACGCTAAATGGAACCATGAGGCGATGCGAAGCCGGAGCACTTGCACGATCGCGTTCCGTTGGCTTTCGTTGGGCATGCTACCGACCTCGCGTCGTGGAACGCGCGTCCTGTCTTCCCTCTAGCCTTGCCTTTAATTCGCACAGGGCGAGCGGGGAATGCGGTCGCTCTTGGCGCTCTTTCGCTCGGGAGCGGACTTCTTCCTTGCATTTCACCGATCACAATGATAATGAAGGGACCACGTAAACCAACATACAATAAAAGTTTGATGTTTAATATATACACGATGTTTCACACTCTTTATTTATGTACTGGGCGCATTTCACGGAAGAGTTTCACGGTTTACAGATGATTCCCTCCGTAGCTTCGCCCCACTCATCATCATTCACCCCGTGGATATGCTGTGATTTTTTTTCTTTTCCTTTTTTTTACAGCACAGCTCCTATGGTCGAGGTTGGCCGTGTGTCGTAGACAGAAATGATCATCGCCATGAACCGGCATGCGCTCTCTTCGTCCTCTTCTTCGTCGTCGTCCTCTGCTTCCTCTTCTGCTTCGCTGCCAGAACACGAGCGCCGATTTTTCCGGCGTGGAATGCAATAACTCCGATGGGCGAGAGAACGTGTACAGAGAGAGAGAGAGAGAAAGAAGGAGATAGAAATAAAGAGAAAGAGATAAATTCTTGGAGAAAAGAAATTCCATGGTCAGACGAGATTCGAACCCACGTTCCCGCGATCCGAAGGCGAGCGCCCTAACGACTCAGCTGTCCAGGCACGCTAGCAGCGCGTAGCGTAGCAAGGTGGTGGCAAAGGGAAGTGAGGGTGAGGAGAGAGATGTGAGGGTTAGAAGGAGGGAGAACGAGTAAATAGAGAAATAGAGAGAGAGAACGTGATGGAAAGAAAAAGAAACAGAAATTGATAGGAAGAAAGGAAAGAAAGAGAGAAAATGATAGAAGGCGAGAGAACGACTACAGAAAGAGAGAGAGAAAAAAAGACTGAGGAAGAAACAGACAGAGAGAGAAAGACAATGCCTCTAGAGGGCGTTGTAGGTACATGTATGTGTGGTTTTTTTGTTTTTTTTGTTTTTTTTTTCTTCTTTTTTTGTTCGCTGGCTAGGGCAAGTTAATCTTGCCCGCCCGATACAAAGGGAATAGCCCCAAATCATCATCATCATCATCATCAATAAATAAATAAATGAAAACAAAAAAGATAGAAGACAACAAGCATAGCCATGTATAGTATAGTGTAGCAAAGGGTGGGAAAGAGAGGGTAAAAGCCTAGCCAAGCCAGAGCTCTTCTGTGACCCAGGCTTATGTGACTTATTGCAAGCTGAGCTAATTTTTTGCCTCTTTTCTTTTTCAATAGAGCAGGCATCTTGACGTCGTAAGAGCGCGTGGCGACCACGTGCATCCCCTCGACGATCGGTGGCCGCGTGCTCGCAAGAAATGTCCGCTGCGTCGTAACGTCTTCTTCTTCCCGAGTTACACACACCATCAAACAGTGTGTCTGTACGTCTCCTTAAAGGTCAGCATACTGTGCCTACCTGCTCTGCTCCATTCAATTGCGTTTGCTCAGCGGCACTAGCTGCCGCTTTGGGAGCGAGTTCCCGTCGTGTCCACGACACGACGGGAACGCGCAAGAACAATCCAAAAGCAGACTATAGTCACATTCAGCTACCCACCAACCCTCCTACGAGGCGTCACAAGTGGCGTTCCAGCGGCGTGGTTTAAGTTTTCTAACAGTTGTACACAATGAGGCTAGTCTTACAATGGAAGCAAACGTGAGGCCCTATAGGTAAAAAAAAAGGCTCGTTCATGCGTCCAAGCCTCTGTACAGAGGCTTGGACGCATGAACGAGCCTTTTTTAGGATCCCATCTCCATGATATTTCTCTGTGTCGAATACTCAGACGACGTATGCTTTAAGCAGAGCCTTACAATGCTTCCTTTCAGTCAACGCTATCTTCAGTAGAATGAGAACTAAAAATGAAATGGTATTGAGTCGGGAGAAAGTTAAGTGGGTATCTACCAGCACAATGATACGCTCCGTTTATCATGAACGAAACAAAGAGCCACATAAAAAGAAAGTTGAAAAACACTTACAAAATAACTGAAGCGTGAAACAAAAGCTGGAGACATCAAAATCGCTATTTTCGGACTTCTTGGAACCGCGTGCAAACCGCAGCTTTATCGGAGGAACTTTATAAAGAGATTGAAATGTGGTAGATTGGATTAACGCAATAATCTTTGCATAATCGTTATAATAAGGTCGCTTACGTGATGCACTGCTATGCGAGTCACGATTATTTCATTTAAACACTGCATATTATTCAACGGATGTATGCCTCGTAAGGCGCTTTTTTTTATAGAGACACTGCTGGCCGTAAGCCGGGCATCAAGGAAGAGATAAGCAAACAAGCGGCCCAGTAAGCGTATGAATATAGAATGGCACAGGAAAAGCGAGGTTAATATGAAAATTCAAAACGACTATCATACAGTGTTGCATTATGAATAGTTACGGAACATGAATTTACGAATATTTGAAATAATTAATAGTAACGGATATACCAAAGCAGAGGAAAGAGCTACCTTCGGTATTTTATCCCGGTAGGTAAACGAGGCCGGAATCAATGAATACGTACACGAAGCTATATAAACAGCAGGGCGTTGCGCACAAACGTCTCCTTCCCATGAAATGATCGTAGAAAGGTGATAAAGAGGTTAAAATTCGAAAAAAAAAAACATTTTCACCGAAACACCACGCCTTATGAAAGCCATCGTTATCTTCACAAATACATTCTCTAAAAGCTCTGCATCAAGGCTTCCTGTGGCACTGCAATAATACAAATTCTGATGACGATACTAAAAGTACCGTAACCCACATGATTCACTTTCTATAAAAAATATACGACAGAAATATAATTGCTCACGTCTGATTTTCAACCGGCTTATGAATTGGCACGACATTTGCACAGCGTCATTCATTAGGATAGACAAACGTCTTCAAACGTACTCTAAATGTTCTTGTTTGGGCTAGTTGGTGCATTCTTGAACACAATATAGCAGGCCTGCGAGAAAAAAACATGGACGAGGAAAAGCAGACACAGGACGAGTGCAAACTGCAGCTGTAATTCAGAAAGCCAAAGCAGGTCTGTATGAATACACATAATCTTGAGACGTGCCCTAAAAAAAAAAAGGTACGGCATCAAAAGACTACAGTACAGAAGCCTAACAAACAACCTTGACGATAGTGATATTGCGGGAAACAACATTGATGTTTTTTTTTGTTTTTTTTAAAAACCATACCTAACTCGGCAATGGCATGGGCAGACACTGGGGGGAAGCTGGTAAAAAAATAAAAGAAGAACGCGCTGTCAAACATATAATAATATCTGGGTTAACGTCCCAAAACCACGATATGATTACGAGGGACGTCCGTAGTGGAGGGCCTCCGGGAATTTCGACCAACTGAGGTTCTTTAACGTGCACCTAAATCTAAGTACCATGGGCCCAAACATTTTCGCCTCCATCGAAAATGCAGCCGCCGCGGCCCTGATTCGATCCCGCTACCTTCGGGGTCAGCAGTCGAGTGCCATAACCACTAGACCACCGTGTGGGGTACGCGCTGTCAAAACAGGACCACTGGGTGGGGTTACACAAAACCATATAAAAATTGCAGCTCCTTAGGAGCTAAGTCAGAGAAGGCATGCTTACGTATTTGTTTACATGCTTACGTATTGTTTTTGTATATTCATGTACCTACTCCTTGGGCTGAGAGGCCTGCAGTATTGTAATAATAATAATAATAATAATAATAATAATAATAATAATAATAATAAATAATAATAATAATAATAATAATAATAATAATAATAATAATAATTGGACAGTACTAGCAATGAAGAATGTTTTTACTACTTCCCTTTCCATCTTGTCCTTATACTAGTACAAGATGGCTGTCTCCTTAAAATTCGGCGCAACGATGCACAAAAGTATAGGCGCATGCCCTGTGGCAAACAGCACTTGATTCCTCCGCTGAGTTTGCTATTTCAGTCCGCTGCTCAACAAGACAGAGGACAGAAGAATGACACGAACACAGCGCCAACTTTTAACATATGATTTATTTCAGTAAGCGTCACACCAATAGGCTGAAAAGCAGCGCACGCAGGCGCATTTGTAAGGTGCAAAAAAAAAAAAAATGAAAACAGAAGGATTTGCAAACACGGGTACATTTGGTTTACATATTGTTGACAATGGATTTTCGATACCATATGTCAGTCCGCGAGGTGATGAGGTCTGCAGATATATCATCGCCATCGGGTAGAAAGTCAGTTCCTTTCCTTGTTAATTCAATTGATGGCGTGCTAACACACGCATCCCCCAACCTTGCAATCTCCGATGCTTCGATGATCTCCCCTTGTCGTTTGCGCCGGGCGTCTTGCTATTACACTGCATTCCGTGTACCGGGGCTTGCACCCACAGTTCCTGCAGTGGACAGCTAAGTGGTCTGCGTCTCCCGGTCTCACGTTGCGTGCTCCCGCAGCCTGTCGTTAGCGCACCTCCCCGCCTGTCCTACGCATGCTTTTCCACAGGACAACGGTAGCTTATGCACAACATTGTGCTCACACTTTACACATCTTTCCATGTGCCTTTTCTGGCAGCCTGACTTCTTAGCATGAAGGTAGCCGCTCTTGCACAAACCAGAAAGTTTGTTTGCGGGTGAAATGACCACATTAACGTTCGCTTTGTCCCATATCTTTTTCAGCCTTAAGAGACGTCATGTTTGTACGCGATCACGGCGCATTTTTGCTCCGTTCGCTCCTTTTGACCGCTCCCGAGAGCCCGTTGCCACGGCTGCTTTTCACGGTTTTGAGTAAACCCTCGGCAATCGAGATCACAATGGACTGTGGAAAACCAGCTCTCATCCTTCTGTTTTCATTTTTTGTTCCTTACAAATGCGCCAGCGTGCGCTGCTTTTCAGCCTATATATTGGTGTGACGCCTACTGAAATAAATCGTATGCTGGAAGTTAGCGCTGTGTTCGTGTCATTCTTCTGTCCTCTGTCTTGTTTAACAGTGCGCTAAAGTAGCGAAATGGATTACCAACATGCCCAAGCCTACGCTCTGTCAAGTGTATAACAGGTGGGGTGTATGATATACCCCTGTCCTGTGGTGGTTGCTCCATATAGGACAAACGGGACGCTGCTTCAATAAGAGTGCGCGGGAGCATAAACTAGCTGTTCGTTCCAACACGGGTGGCCCCCTATATAGATATACACTGTAGGCGACGCAGGTGTACGCCGAACCTTAAGGAGACAGCCATCTTGTACTAGTATAAGGACAAAGTGGAAAGGGAAGTAGTGGAAGCCTTCTTCATTGCTAGTACTGACACATGCGCAATCATGTCTTCTCTGACTTTGCTTCCTAAAGAGCTGCAATTTTTAGACGGTTTTGTGTTCTCACACCCAGTGGTCCTGTTTGACCGCGCGTTTTTTAGAGGAGAAGCACCTTAAGACCTCACAGTGTCCGTCCATCCGCCGTAGTCTACAGTCGAAGCGCAGGTGCAAAACAGCTGTGCATAAACCGTCTACAGAGCAAGCATAGCGCGCATATGGTTTTAAAATAGACCGTACTCGGCGCGGCGCCGCTCGAAAGCTGCTCGAAAACAAGCGCACCGATTAACAGGTGACAACATGCGCAAAACCGTCTACAGAGCGCGCGTAGCGCGCACATGGTCCCATAATAGACCGTTCTCAGGCGCGGCGCCGCGCGACCTCCTTTGCCAACTTTAGGCTAGATGATGTTCTCTGGCTAGATCCGATCGAAAAAACCATGGCTCTACATTTCACGGACCACAAAGCAGTAATGCAGGCGAAACGGAATCTACAACCGAACACGACGTAGAGTTATGACCAATAAAACACATTGTATATAACTGTACACACGCGTCTTTCCTCTCCCCCATCATCACCCCCATCTCTACTTCTTTTCCCCTGTGCAGAGTACAGGCTAGAGCGCACTAGCTCAGGCCGACCTCTCTGCCTTCAAATAAATTCTCTCTCTCTCTCTTGTCACTCATTTACATGCGAGTGGGCAATGTCACGGGAGATTCACGCTTGCCGAACGATCGCCAGTGCTTCGCCCACTCATCATCATTCACTTCGTGGACATGCGTGGATTTTTTTTTTGTTTTTTAACCACCTTCCAGTGTCTACACATGCGTATGGTTTGTAAAAATAAAGCCCATAATTGTTATTCCGCATATCGCTATCGTCAAGGTTGTTGTTTGGGTTCTGTACTGTAGTCTTTTGATACTGTATCTTTTTTTAGGCACGTGTCGGGATGATGTGTATCCATATTGGGCTGCTTTGGCTTTCTAAATTACAGTTGGTCTGCGCCCTTCCTGTGTACGTCCGTGTTATTCGCGCAGCCCTGGTATATGTGTACTCTAAAGTGTTATGTATATATTTCGATACCCAATATGAGCATATTTGTAGAAAGATATTAGTAACATAGTCGGGCGAGTACTCATTCTGACGTTGAGTTTTCGGAGTAGATATAAAAACCTGGCTTTGTACACCAAAATTAGCGTGGGAGGACATTAATGTACACGAACACAATCAGCTGGATATGGTCGACATGACATATTTGACATGCGCAGAACCGCAGCCACATTGAAAAAACAAGAGCACGAGATAATGATTTTTCATTTGGAAATACATCATCAGACAAGCATATTCCTACCTGTACAAAGATACTGAAAGTCCGCTGATGCAGCCGTCACCATTTTATCTACAATTTCTCTGGCAACAGGGTTCTTGTTTCCTCCCATAATTTCTATATCCGAAAAGCGTCGTTCACACCTGCAGGCATTACAATGTGCTGAGTGGGCCCTTTTTTTTTCTAACTGTTCTCACATGTCCCCGGTCCCGGTCTTTATGCAACGGCATGTCTGACCAATGAAAGACTTGCCACAGGTCAGAGGAATGCGGTACACCACATCTACGGCACAATCAAGGCACCCTGAGGTGTTTTCTTGCCGCAACCATCCCTTCTTTACCTTGCAGAGCAGATACGAGTTTTTTCTGCACCGAATAATCTCGCCCGCCTCTGCTCACGCATCTGCTCTCCGAATTCAAGGCATCCGGGACTAAGGCCGCCTCTCCTAGGCTGCCTTCCAATAAAGGCGTCTATTATCTCTCATCTAATAACGTCTATTCCTCTTGTACTGATAATACTATATTTCATTAAGCTTGAGGATGGGATCTGGTTGTAATTTCCTCTTCAGAGAAATACCACAACCACGGTCTTCACAGCGGGAAACGTAACCATTTGCATTTGCCCATTTGTCAGTTTCTTTAGTGCCATTTGGTAATGCAATTCACCACGTTGTCACGTTCGACGATCGGCGCACAATTTGGAGATCATCAACGTAATGATGTTATGACATGGTTAACCAAATTTATTCAGAGTACAAGCAGTGTTTTTTTTTAACAGTGCACTGAGGTACACCGTTTTGTTGAGTGAATGCAGGTGAAAGTGATGAGTTTATACGGACCTGAAACGTTAAGTCGGTTGAAAAATCAGAAATCCATTGAGCATCCTGCCAAGAATACCTGGCTTGGCAGGGCTCGCAAAATACCATCCTTCGCAGTGGCGTCGTAAGCTTTTTCAAGACAGATTGCTAGACATGCTGTTTGTACAGAAATGCATCTCGTTTTGTGTGTTCGAGAAAACTAGGTAGTATGTTAGTTATTGACAACATTTACTATATCCACAGTGGAGGACGTTTGGTAAGTTTATTTCGAGAACGTATGTTCGTTCTAAAAAGACAGGCGTACAAACACGGACACAAAAAGAAGTCAGGACACCCAAACGACGACTAACAACTGAAGAGACCAGGGTTGCCACTGGTGGCTACATTTCGCCAAATTGGCGAATTTGAGAGGCCCGTGGCGACCTAAAATTATGAATGGCGACATGGCGAATTTTTGGCGATTTTCGATTTAGGTCTCCGCTGAGTTATACATCCTAAGCTCATGTCTTCCCAACGAATGAGTGGCAACATTCTCTGTATTTTTCTTGGTTTTAGACCCACGAGTAGAATGTGCACATTACGCGTCATTCGGCATGTCCCTCCTGTAACTCGTATCTCCTTAATTCACCTAGATACAGGAGGTACTGCAGCGTCCCCTAGCGATATTCTAGCAACATGCAAGTTAGCGGACTGCCTTGCATACCTCGAGGCGGCATTGTTTGACTATAAGTTTATGGCTAGGTGATTTAAGCTTCTCTAAAGTTTCGCTCCTGAAGGGCCTAGACGACGGGTTGGCCGCGTCTCTCCGACCACTGTTCCGCCAAAGCTCCAAGTGTCTGAATAGCTTGGCGACTTATTCACTGTTTCAGTATACCCCCAATCATCTCGTAAAGACTGTTTCGGAATAGCGAAGAGAGGCGGATACGCGGCTATTTGTGCAATTTATTGATGCATTTTCCACCGTTATCGGTGAGCGTGTGCAATGAAACAATTGCTACATAACATTTTACATTATCTACCTTTCATTAACAACGCATCGGATTGACGCGTGTAGACATAAGTGACTATAAGAAAGGGTCGGTGGGTCCGGTATCATAGTTCACACTGAAAAGGTGTAAGACTCACTAATGAAAGGTTCCTGTAAAATTCTGTAGTGTTACCATCAATAAACCTTTTAATCCTCTAATTCATATAAGGGTACATAGAGCTGTCTACAAACAACGCTTTCACGGTTTTCGCCCAAGGTTTACCACACTTTTACCTTCAAAACGGGCGGACAGGAGGAAGGATATCGTGAGCGTTTCATTCATTCACCCTTGCGCCACCACGCACATCTTGCGGCTAATCGGAGAAGCGGCACCATGCACTCCCACGGTGAAGCGGGCGATACGACTGGACTGGCATTGAGAAACGTCAATATAATTTCATGGTCTTGAATGGTACTGTCTTCTACGGGGCTATACGTGAGTGGAAATTTTTATTACTAGTTTGCCGCACATATCTAGAATGGCGACTTTTTTGGCGAAATTTGTAAAAAATAATGGCGACTTTTTGCTCGTCGTTTGGCGACATTAGTCGAAAGTCAGTGACAACCCTGGAAGAGACGCACAACGGCGGAAAAGAAAGAAGGCACGAAAACTTATCTGCGCATGCCAATGCAATAGGCGAACCTATCTATCCGGCACGCGTGGGGGTCTACGTGGAAGACAATTGTCAAGGCATTTCTCGCCCTTCTCGCCCAAGGCATTTCTCCCCTCTTCTCGCCCCCCCTACAATGTATAGGGCTGAATTTGCGCCACCCCCCCTTCTCGCCCCCTTGCCCCCCCCCCCCCCCCCCCCTGCGCACGCCTATGAGCAACAGCATCGTTATTCGCACAATTATGGATAGTTTGTTGCGTGGCTATGACGGTGAAGAATGCTGCAGCAAGACTGGGAAATACGAAGCTCTTTATTTGGTCGAACTTGTGCCCAGAAATCAAAAGTCAGAATACGAGCGATACACGCTGCGCACTGATAGAGTCGAGAACAGTCGCCGGCCGTCGAGTAATCTGATAACCGGTGGAGCGCTTAGTCTTTTTATACATCAGTCATCAACCACGGTGTGCCCCGCCGCGGGGTCTGTGGTTATGGCACTCGACTGCTGACCCGAAGGTCGCGGGATCGAATCCCGGCCGCGGCGGCTGCATTTCGATGGAGGCGAAATGCTTGAGGCCCGTGTACTTAGATTTAGGTGCACGCTAAACCCCAGGTGGTCGAAATTTCCGGAGCCCTCCACTACGGCGTCTCTCATAATCATATCATGGTTTTGGGACGTTAAACCACAGATATTATTATTAAACCCTGTGTAAGAATATACTCAGGTGATGACACTCTTCCCCCAACGCATGGGAAACCGCAATCCACGCGCGTCCAGATAATGTTCGGTTCTTATCAGATGACTTGCAGAGGGCGCTACGAAAGCGGGGCAGTCGTTCCATAGCAACACGCATGCTGCTGATAACGTGCATTTTCTGTGCCATTTTGCTGGATGATGTGCATCCGCCAAGCGGCGTCGAGGGGCGAAATCGAGAGAGCAACAGGAGAGGGCACGGCGAGCGCGGCGGCGATGACGTAGCACCAGTAGCACCACCGCACCACCACGTGATTCGGCTACTCGCGGCGCTCTCCGCCTCAATCCATTAGATTGCGCACCGCTCAACGGACTGACGACCGAAGATTTTTGGCCGCTTAGCGAGCGCAGTGTCAACACCTGTGTGCGATCTTGTACACGTTCCAAAATATCCACGGAGGCGTGGCATTACATCCAGCCGCACGTGACCGCACGCGATTGGTCAATGCTGGGCCAGACGTCTGTCGCGGTTCACATGGGCCATTCGCGTGCGGCTGGATGTAACGCCACGCCTCCGTGTTTATTTGGAATGCATACAGATCGCACCACTGAATTTCTTACACCGTGCATCAAACCTTCCAGCGTTATCGCTGGTGCTCGCGTAAGCTTTCGAATAAACTTGAATATTCGCTACCGGCGCGTAATCTTCAAATGTCAAACAATCGCGAAGCTTCTCAAACATTACGGCGCGGTCTGCGTCAAATGCTGCTAACAGTCTGTGCGTGAAACCTGAATACATCAAAACAAAGCAATAAACACGCGTGGCACTAACATCGCTAGTAATATTACCGATGGTACTACTGATTCGACTATCGATAGTTTATCGATAGTAGTGCTATCGTAGTTTGTTTACACTATCGATAGTTTCACTGAAACTATCGATACTATCAATAGTCAATTTACCGATAGTTCTGAATCACTAATGTGGAGCCGTACACAACGTCTACGAAATATCAAGGGCCAATATAGCCTAGAACATATTAAAATCAATTTTAAAGTGCATGCCGCGCGACTGAGCGAGATGCGAGCCCTTCGCGACGCAGACATCCACGCGGCGGATGTGTAAACAACCTACGTCACGAGTTTGCGTTGGCTGGCGGCTGTGCCCTTGCGCTTGTGCCGTCCTCGGCCGTGCTACCTGCAATTTCTTCCTCCTACCTGCGGCTTTGCGTGTCCTAGTTGTGTTCTCTTCCGCTGTTCGCTCGTCGGCCCGTTGGCAGATGTTATTGCCCGCTCACGCTAGCGCAAGCCTGCCGCAACGGCGCGGTGCCGCAAACGTCGGCCGTCGTCGCACGCGCGAGAGCTGTCAAACTTGCACGGCAAGCTTCGCCGGCGAGGCATTCGCGCCTCCGAAAAACATGGCGCACTGCCAAAGCGGTTGTCGTCCACTTCGAATCTATCAGTGGCCGCCGTGCGCTCTGTAACGTGTAAGTTTCGAACTGATGCTTCCATTTGCTTTAGATTCATGTCCTTAAGCTTCGACAGCAATGTATTCGTCCCGATTCGGCGCGTTTTTGAGAGCCATAGTCAATAATCGATGCTGTAAGCTTAGCGAGTCGAGATGGGCGCTTCCCAATGCTCCGAGGACATAGATTTGCGTTTGTCAGTTTTCTATCGTCCATAGCTGGCGCCACTTGACCTGGTTTCGGCGCCCACCGCCATGCCCACCGCACCCACGCTCGCGCGCCGCCTCCGCCTACGTCACAATTTTGCGTGTTCACGTGGCCAGCTGTGTTTTCCCGACCTCCGAGGATGCCGCCTAGCTCGTGCTCTTTGAAACCGAAACTGCGACTGGCGCTCTAAAAACGTCTCTAAATACCGTCGCGCACACGCGCAAACGAGTTTGCAGCCGTGATAAGTGGATCATAAGTTATCTATTGCAACAAAAAAAAACAAGGTGCAAAATTTTTGCGTCAGCTCCTTTAAGATTGTGGATTGAAGGGATGAGTCCAACAAGGAATGTCCCTAGAGCAATGGTTTAACAAAGGAACTTGCCAGAGTCAAGCCTGTTTCCCAAATGCTGTCTCCAGCAACGTTCCTTGTTAGAGGAATATAAAGCAGTTATCTCTGAACTGGTGGTACATATACTGGATATTTGCAAATGCACAGCGCCCCTAGAGAGTTCTTAATAATGATTTTTTGCTCGGCATACACAAAGAATCCTATGGTGAGCAAAAGTCAGGCTGAAAGCAATAACTTCCTCATGTGAAGCTATAAAGGCGAAAGGCTTATAACTTCACGTGGCGAAAAGCCGGTATGACAAAAAAGAAAAAAATTTCACCGAAGCAATGAATGCAATAGCAACAAATTTAGCCTAACTCCTTTAGCATACGACCTGGCGTAACTGACAAAATGCCAGCGTAAGGATCTTGGCCGCTATAATGCGACCTTTGTGCTGTCTATCGCTTCAAGGCGAAACACGCACGTACGAAGAAGGTTCAGCCAGGGGCGTAGCCAGAATTTTTTTTCGGGGGGTCAACCATACTTTATGTATGTTCGTGCGTGCGTTGTATGTGTGCGTGCCTATATACGCAAGCAAAACTGAAAAATTTCGGGGGGGGGGGGTTCGAACCCCCCCCCCCCAACCCCCCCTTGGCTACGCCCCTGGTATCAGCGTGGTGATCTCTGTGAATAGGCGCGCGACCGCTCACAGCCAATACAAGTACAATGGAACTGATCCCAGCACTGACAAATTTGGACCACTCACGGCAAGCCAAGCCCTTTATTGAACAAACTCGGCCAGATAGGTAGGTTTTTTTTTTTTCCAATTTACGTTCTCCATGCCACACTTTCCTCAGTGTGCTTTCCCTTGCCCTTGTCCTTGAGCTGGCGGCCCCGGCGCGCCTTTCAAGGATCTTCTTGCGGTCCTTGTCCATCTTCAGCTTGACAATGACCACCTTAGAGGGGTGAATGCCAACGTAGACTGAAGCACCGTTGGCCTTCTCTCGCTGTATCCGCTCGATGTAGATCACATACTTCTTGCGGTACACCTGCACCACCTTGCCTACCTGCTGGCTCTTGTGGTGGCCACGTACCACCTGCAACAAGCCACCACAATTTTGACAATGCACAAACAACACGTGCCGCAACATCCTTACTGCTCTGTTGCAGGCAGAGTAATTACCAATTCCTTAATATTTTCTGCAATGCCTTCTCAGTGGCCATCCAATGTTGGCACTGATCAGCTGGCATGGCTAGATTGGGCTTCATGAGCAAAATGAACAGTTGATTCTCCTGCCTCCACATGACCCTGGGAAATAACCCTCCGAGTGGGCAGCCACTGGCTTTACTGAAAATTAGCACTCAATATCTTGCACCCTTTTAGTCTTGTTTGTAATTCCACACAGCATTTAAGACATCCGTCCCCCTTCTCAGCTCCACTGTATCACAAAGAAGGCAACGCTAATCATGGTACATTTAAATTCAGGCATTACAAGTTTCAGAGCAAGAACATTTTCACTGTAGAGTTAGATTGTATTACTGGCACAGTAAGGCTACCTTGCACTAGATATAAAGAGGTAAGTAATACAAAAGAGGGAAGAGTAAATGCTATAACAGCCCATATAATTACAGGAGTACTGACAAATTTTGTATTGTGCTCTTTCTGCTGCCATAAGTAGCAAACGACCAACTTGCACTTGAAGAAACCTCGTTTGCTCCAGCAGTTAAGTATTTTTGGAACTGTTTTCATAGTTCCCAGTAGCAGTTTGTTTCAGGAAGTGACAAGGAAGATTGCCTGGGTTACTTGAATGCGAACGCAACTGGCCACGCCATCCAGAGTATCATGACGTGCATGGCTGTTTCTTTTCATTTAAGCCAAGTTGATGTCAATGCCGTGAGGTGTTCTGGTTTACGTTACACTGCACGGCATTTAAAACCTACTTTGTATATATGCGTGTCCAGAGAAATCAATCTCGCAAGTTATCTTGAGTTATCTTGCCTTCAAAATTGTGTCAGTACTCATATAAAGGGTGCCATGAATCTTAGTAGCAAAAAAAAATCTCAAACCAAAATGCAAACTACGTTCCTTTTGGTCAGCCCAACATTTTTTGTTTCTTTTAACAAATATACTATAAACCATTACATCAAGCCAGTCAAGACCAGGCAACAATTACCACAGCACTACAGTCAACTTCCATTAATTCAACCCTGAAGGAAGCAAAATCTGTCTCATTATCCAGCCAGCTGAATGAAGCAAGAGAGGAATAACAGCAAGGCCGACTCATTTGGTAGTATACCATTGTAACCAAGTGTAACGCGTTTCTGAATTGAACATGTACCCAACGTTTTATAGGTGTGAAGTAAAAATTTGCTTTAAAATCACATTAAATGACGTTAGTGACTAAACTACACAGAAATGTAACACAGATTTTTTAGCAAGAAGCATATCTCCAATACTTGCAATAAGGACTAAACCAGCATTGTGAAGAACATTTGGGTCGATAGCACGTACGATGTCCCACATTTGATCAAATGACAACAGTCCACTGCAGACAAGCGGCCAGCTCCAAACCCATGAAATTTCTTTTAATAAAGTTGTATCCTCCTCCTCCAACGTGACCCCCGAACTATTCCTTTTCACTATTCCATCCTGCAACCTGTTCTATTCTCTGCAATGCAGATAACATGAATCTGAACTTCGAATGAACCACTAAACATGCTCTCAAGCTAATCATTTCAAAGTGCATTCATATCAGACAGAAAGCACATGTCATTGCCATCATGCTGCGCAAGCTCACCAACTGTTGCCACCTTGTGATGGCAATGGCACTTACACTGATAGAATGCTTTGCTGGGCGAGTTCTCGGTGCATGGTCTTAAAAGCAGACTGCAAAAATGATGGAACATAGAAAGCACGAGCACTCTTTCCGTTTTGTATACGTCCCACCTTTTTGCACTCTGCTTTTATTTTAAGCACTGACACTAGCAAAGTCAGTTCTGACTAACTGGTTGTGAACAGTTTTGGTTGACTATCAGATTGCATTGCCATAATTTTGGACGCACTTTCATACACACACAAAAAAGAGGCATGCATTAGAATCTGATAAATGATGTAACATTTCACTGTAAGCTACAATTTGTGTTGAAATCTCCCTCGGCAAGGTTGAAAATAAGAGACTTTGATGGACGATGACTTGTTGCAACACATTCAGTGCAATTCAGCGCAGCAGAATCAAGACAAAACTGCTATAAAACCATTACTGCAGTCACCATTGCAGTTGGGCACGCGCTACCCTTCTACTACTGCAAAGGAGTCAGCAGCAAAAATCATTAGCGTGTACTAGCCTTTGTTTGCCCTTCTGCGAGAGCAATGATGCAACACAAATGTGTATCAGGAGCTGTGGTTGAATAATTCCTCAGATGTTGCTACCAGCTGCCCGCTAAGGTCAATCATCGATCAGGTAGCACAGCTACAGGTTGTGACAGGAAGACCACAAAACCGCATTTTATTTCGAAGAATGAAGTCCTCACTATGCGAACGATAAGCAAAGGAGTACGCTTTCTCTCTGCTGCTTTATTTGGAATTTGTAATTTGAACAGCTTGTTTGCCGGCAAGAATATCTTGAATTGACACGAGGAACACAATGTAACGCAAAACTTGTGTCACACCAATATCTACAGCAACTCTGCTTAAAGGGCCAGTAAACAGGCTCAGACTGTTTTCACACCTCCCAAATAAGCTAGCTAATTCATGCCCACGGACCTCTCCCCCTCTCCCGCAAAGTGACATAATATTGCCCATGGGCAACTTTACGTTGCACCGACTTTGTTGATTGGTCCTCTGCACTACGAAACAGCACCTTGTCCCTCCAGTGATGCAGTTTTGGGCGCGCAGTCCAGATTTTCATTTTCCTGTGCTGCCCTCTGCCGTTTTGATAGGGACCGGGACTACCGATATCACCTGAACGAAAGCAAGAGGAGTTTCAAGACGTCACCACCAGGGGAAGGGCGCATGTGCCATGGAATATTTGTTTACCTCGCCAGTGCCTTGCAACCCTTGCACACCGCGTTTCCTCACCATGCTGCTCCCACACGAGCGACATAGAGGAAGCCTAGCTCGGCCATTGGCTGCGCACCTACAATGTTATCACTGATGTGTTACGTTGCCGAAATGGGCATAGTCACGATAACAGGCTATGCCTACCCCTCTTTGCTGCCAAGAAGAGTGGGAAGGCCAAGCTAGAAACTGAAACCAGCTGAAGCGGGTTGTTTTATACCCTGTAACTTCCTTATTACAGCACTTTTAGCTCTTGCGGCCAACACATTCGCATCGTACAAATGCGCAATTATCTCTCCATCACAAATTTCAGACAGCGAGGCTGTTTACTGGCCCTTTAACAACACTGATGTAGTACTAACAATTTCTGCATTTTACAAGCTAAAATCACGATATGACTGAGGCACACCTGGAGTTCTTTAACATGCACCTAAATCTAAGCAAACTGTTTTTTGCATCATTGATGTAGTACACCAATTCACAAGTACATCTTGTGAGTCGTGTGGTGCAACTCCTTCCAGCAACAATAATACTTACTGCTTCCAAAAGCTTCTGCCAAGGCCTCTAATGTCCCAAAGCTACATACTTATGAGTATGAGAGACACTTTAGCACAAGGCTCTGGAGTAATTCTGACCATTTAAGATTCATTGTGTACGTAAACCATAATACAATTCAGTTTTGCATTTTGAATGGATCAAAATGCAGCCGCCACGGATGGAAATTGCTGACATGAGAACAGCAGGTTGTAAGAAGGGCCCTGGGCAACAGAAGCAAGCAGAACCACCCTCACTGGCTTACAAATGATGGAACTGCTAGTTGGCCAAGACAAAATAAACTTAGGTGCAATATATCTAACACTAAGCAGAAAAGGACAGCCCTGTAGAGCATCCTTATTTTGCACCTTTCAGATTCTGATGCACCAGACTTTTTAAAGGGCCCCTAAACCACTTCCAATATTTTTTAAAACGTTTCAAGTAAACAGACGCATGTGTGCAAAATGCCGTCACGATCAACAATGCCACACATGGCAGCGCTACAAGCCACGGGCGCCTCCACAAATTCCAAGAAACAATCCCTTCTCTACGGGCCTTCCTAGTGACTTGCGTGATGTGAACATGTTGAATCCGTGATGCAGTATGCAGGCGATTGGTCAACAACAACCTCAGACTTTCAGTTATTCTGCAAGTAGCTGCCCGCGCTTCTTGCTGTTCTTAATCGTGGTGCCCGCGTGTGCGCGCTTGCGAATCTGCAACTGCAACCCGTAACAACTGCCAAATCACTTTGTACCAGCATAGTCACGCCTAGTGGTCTGATAACCCGCGCGGACTGAATCCAACCATGTTTTGCAATGGCTTTCACGCATCAGTTGTGCGGTGCTTGGCTGCAAAAGCGCCGACTAGAAAAACGAAAAGACGAGACACGTGTCACCGTATGGGTCGATCATGTTGACGATCCCTTGAAGGCGTGCGTGCTACACAGGGTTCATACCAGCACGATTCGTAGGAGCACGGGCCGGCATGGCAACAACAGCGGTTAGCCAAGAAGCACGGAGTTTACGGAGTCGCATCAACCGGAAGTGCACGCTGTTTCGAAGAGCGTGTCAGCGATGACGGTATGTCACGTGAGTTTGGGAGAGGCACTTGGTAAGGAGGGCAAAGCGGCTTTGGGAGAGGAGACCAGCCGACGAGCAGAGGGTAGGCGAAGGACAGAGTGAAACGAGCGATCGCAGCATTTCGATTATCAAAAGCAGGCAACTCCATTATTACGGCCAGTTTCGAAAAATCCCCACAGCTACGTGTTCGTTGTAGGCTCGTGCACAGCTGTCACACCCACAACTAAATTTCGACCTCTGGGTGGTTTAGGGGCCCTTTAAGGAGCAAAGCTTATCACTGCTGCAATAGATCTACAGGTTGGCCCAATGTAGGCACAATGTGAGAATATGGCTCATGCTCATGGCAGTGCCAAGCAGCGAAAACCAAGTGCAGCACTGTTGCTCATTCACTTCACCGCAGAAATTCGGGCCAGTTGGTGGGTGTAGAACTTGTGCATCTTAGCAAGCACAACAGAAAAACACAGAAGAAACGTGTCTGCTTATGTCTCTCTCTTCTGTTTGTCCCGTTGCTATAGTCGGCGTAAACTGTGATGTTCACGTTGAAGCGAAGCATGAGGAAAACAGGTAAGATGCACAAGTTCTGTTCCAGCCAGCTTAAGATTTGCAGTAATTTCTGGAGCAGAACAGCAGCCATACAGAGCAGAAAAAAATGGTGTGAGATCACTAGGAGCACTAAAACCGTGTGACTATTTGGTGCAGATTCACTACTGTCAGAACAGGAACTGCTGCTCTAATGTAAACAAAGAGACGGGGGCAACAGCCAGAAAATAGTCAAGGCACTTCACATAAGAAGAATGACATATGTTGGCTTCACTGCAATATACAAGACGTTTATTGCAGTGCAGTACCAGTGACAAACATGAACATTGCACGTACTGTTTTAGTGAGCAACAGGTGTCAGAACGCCATTGTGAACACATCAAACCAACCTAACAAGAAACCTGCAGCCTAGACCTTAAAAATAGTTGCAAATGAGAAACATTCCATTATTGAACGAATTTTTGTGATCAACGCTGCGAGTCCCGTATTTTTCGGTTCTGTGGAGTGTGTTCATTAAGCGAACCTTTAAAAGTATATCAACACCAGCAGCCCACTTTGTTGCCCTGCTCAATGGGAACTTTTATACGCTGAGAGCCACTCGTCTACCTGCTCAACTCTATAGTCTCCTATTTACGGACCACGTCAGCGCGCACATGTTCATAAATGGACATGTCAATGCGGTAACATTGCAGCCCTTGAACCATCGTATCTGCATGACTCAGCTTTGCGCTAGTCTTGATGTGTATGAGCTGCACCACTCTGCATCAGCCTTGAACTACATAGGTATTTAGGCTTAGCATTAAGATTGGTATATCACAGTGCATTTTTATAGTGTGACCGACGTGCAAATTTCTGTTGTGAATAAATTGATCTTTTGTATGTCTAACACTTCCCTTGTGTGAAGGCACAGTTCACAACAAGCAGGGCCTAAAGCGGTGCTCTCTTCCACAGTTTAAGAACTTTGATACTGTGCCGAAAGACTACTTAGGAAAAGAACACGATGAAGCTCCAAGAGGCTTTGTGCATAGGGAGAAATGCATCCAGGCGTTGCTCAGAAACTATCGGTCAAGGGGGCCCCCACAAGTCCCCCTGCTGCTTGCATGTATGAATGTGCGAGGGACTGGTATGTATGTGTATTGATAATCACTATAATCCAGCACAATTTTAGAAGGCAGCGGCATTTCCCTGTCAAATGCAGATGAGACTACAGCCTGCACCAATGAGTGCACTCTAGACAGACAAGTTGGATGGTCAAGACCCTGCCATCGGAGAACAGTGGAGAGCATGGCTTTCGACCAGTCAAACTAACATGTCTTCACTGTCGCTAGGCGAATCTGTGCTTTCAGCCATCATCACCGTAGCGCTAGGATATTGCTCTGGCTGGCACTATTGCGCCATGTGCATGTTCCAAGTGCCAGACATGACTGGCAGATAAGCACATGTAGTGCAATAGCGCCAGTAGGAGAAAGATTCTAGTGCACGGTGACAACAGTTGAAAGCACAGATTGGTGCAGCGACAAGTCATGTTGGACTGACTGGGCAAAAAGCCACGCTTTCCGCCATTCGCGTTTCCATTGTGATAGTACATGAGCATTATTTCATAGTCACTAGGGCAATCGGCTGCCACGCTTGTCATAAGGTGGTGCCTAGCCTGCCTTTTAACCCTTTAGGCCCTGGAATTTTATTTTTGTCGGAGAAGTTTTTATAGGTGTTTTTATGATAACTAGGAGCTCAGAAGACAACACACAAAAATTGGCCGCGTATCTGCGTGCTTCGCTGCAAATGTCGTGTAAAGACGATAGAAGAGGCGCTGTGTGAGATATGGACGCCATCTGGCAATACGTGGGAAACATGAGTGCTGTGTTGCGTGCGGTAGTCCCCAGCAGCAGCGAAGACCGGCGGTGACCACGCGACCGGCGGGGACGCCAGCCAGCCCGAAAACGCGGTTTGGCGCGAAGCGCTGAAGCAGAGAAACGTCCGCACTCAACGAGTGCTCTCCACACACTTTATTTACACGTCGCTGGGTAAAACAGGAACGCCAGAGCGGCGCCCCAACCGGCAGCCTGAAGGCCGCCCACAACGCTGCTTTTTCATTTTTTAAATATTTTTTAGGGGCGAAGCTCCTTAAGGCGGCACCGTTCGTCCTCGTAGTCGTCGTGGTCGTAGTAGTGAGTAACAAGTCTTACGCTTTGACCTCCAAGGTGGTGCCGGTGGGAGATTCTCCTGTGCGTTGTTGAACAATAAAAAATTCGCAGCGTGCGCGTTAACTAAAAGCGAATTCTTCTGTCTCTCATTCCCCATTAGCAGCCATTGGCTGTTCCAGTAGGAAACGTTAGTAGAAGTAGAAGTGTAAGGTAGCTAAAAGCGACTCTTCTGTCCTCATTGCCATAGCAGCCATTGTTTACCTCCAAGGTAGTGCCTGGTGAGATTTCTCCGTGCGTGATTAAACAATAAAAATTTTGTTCAAACGCCGTGATTGATGAAATAAACCAACGAAGACCCAGATGTTTTGTAAAAGCAGAACGAAAGAACGCCAGATGTTTTCTAAAGTGTAGTAGTAGTTTATGTAGCCACCTCGCCCAATCGTCAACGGGCGAGGTGGACCGGCAACGGCGCGAGGACCCTGCCGTACGAGAGTTAAATCACACTAAACCATACTTTGCGGGCAATACACTCTAGTGAGCTTTCAACTTTTCGTCTTAATGTACATGATAAAGAAATTATTTCTACGAAAAACGCAAGGCACACCTTGAGCAATATGTTTGGTTTTGGGACGCTAAATGGAACTGAGGCGATGCGAAGCCGGAGCACTTGCACGATCGCGTTCCGTTGGCTTTCGTTGGGCATGCTACCGACCTCGCGTCGTGGAACGCGCGTCCTGTCTTCCCTCTAGCCTTGCCTTTAATTCGCACAGGGCGAGCGGGGAATGCGGTCGCTCTTGGCGCTCTTTCGCTCGGGAGCGGACTTCTTCCTTGCATTTCACCGATCACAAGTGATAATGAAGGGACCACGTAAACCAACAGTACAATAAAAGTTGATGTTTAATATATACACGATGTTTCACACTCTTATATGTACTGGGCGCATTTCACGGAAGAGTTTCACGGTTACAGATGATTCCCTCCGTAGCTTCGCCCCACTCATCATCATTCACCCCGTGGATATGCTGTGATTTTTTTTTACCTTCTTGGCCTTCTCAAAACTGAAGTTTTTCAACACCAACCCATGGCATTCGTACAGTGCAATACAGAACCGAACCGAAACACCAATGAGCTCAGCGAAGGGCACGGAGGAAGGCAAATTTCAGCGCAGTCGCATTTTCAGCTTTGTTGAAACGCGCTCACTAGACGACGACGAAGTAAAAGAAGGCACACGACAGGCAGCGCTGTCTGTGCCTTCTTTTACTCGTCGTCGTCTAGTGAGCGCTGTTTCAACAAGATGAACGCATACCAACTCGCTCAAGCTTCCATCTTATGCATTTTCAGCGCAGCTTAAGAACTAGGTCCTTAAAATGACGTATGTAGCATTTCTATTAAAGGAACACGCAACCTAATACTTACTAGTGATGTTGCACCTCAGATATCAGATATTTACTTTTTGATCGACAACGTTCACAAGTATGAACAGCCGTACCAGTTCAAGACGGCTGGCCCTTGGGCAAGTGGTTCAACTTTGGCCGAGTGGCTGAACGAGGGACGTGCCGACAAACAGAAAGACAGAAAGACAGACCAAAATTTCTGCGTTAAGTTCCAAGAAAGACATCGTCTTAAAATTAAGCCTGTGGTGTAAGTATTTATAGATTTCCAGGTATGGCGTAAAATTAGGTCATCAGGGCTCAATAGTCGTGAAATGAGAAAAATGGCTTCGTTTTTCCTGCCACTCACTACAGTACACAAAATGCCAACCAACGCCGTATTCTCAGTGTGATACTCCTTGGAACAAATTTTGTACGACGTCCCGAAAATGGCGCTTAACCGCCTCAGCTTACGCGCTTCGACGTCACCATGACTTCGGTCAAGCTTCTTCTTCTTTGTGTATCCGAACTCCACAGAATTACCACAATGATGATGTTAATAGCAGTGGGGATCATTGAAGAAATACTTCCATAAGAATTAGCAGTTTTGGTTTCGTTTCCGAGGTTCTAGGCAAAAGTTTGTGTGGTGTCCTCAATTGAGGACACCAGTGCCGAAAGGGTTAAATTGCACCAGACCACATGCAAACCGGTAGACCAAGCAGGTAATGTGGCCAGACTACAGACTACCTACTTTGGTCACCAGATTTGTCAAACCACGATATCCCCGCAATTTGCCGAACGTTGGTAAAATTACACAGCTCTAACATTTAACTGCGTTAAGATACTCGCAACACTAAAAAAATATCGATGGCGAACTTTGGGTACCGTGTTTTACGCAGCTCATAGGTGTGCATTCTGACCGCAAGAATGAAACACTTTTCGAACTCTTAAATCGTGTGAAAGCAAGAAGCACGTTTGCTGGGCTTCAGTCTTTGCAATTAAGAGTGCTGGTGGTGACGAGCAAGATAAACTCGTGAAAGAGGCATGCTCTCGTCACCGCCGGGGTTGCACATGAAAATCGGCACGTGGGAGCAGATGAGCTGAAACAAGCAGAGAACACAATTACCTGAACTTCGTCGTCCTTCCTGATGGGCATGCTGCGGACATTGTACTTTTGACGAAGATCCTTCGACAGCGGGGAGCTCATGATCTTTCGCCGAATGTGTGATGGGGCATTGAAGTGCCTTTTCCTGTTCTTCCTCCGCGAAGAGGACACCAAGCGGTTGAGCTTAGCCATGTGGTCCTTTTAAGGCCTAGAAAAAAGATGAAATACACAGCGGTATTTAGAAAATGTGACACACGCAGCAACACATTGACAATTCAACTGAACAGCAATGGCTATCAACAGTAGAGACGTGCACGAGTAAATTAAACGCTAAATTTTTTATAAAATGAACGGCATAACACAAGAAAGTCCAGAACACGAAACGCGTGTAATTACAGGTTACCAAATACTTGATAGCAGGGGCAAGTTGCCGAAATAAATGCCAGAAAGAACAAGAACGTCAGTACCCTCAACAGCAACACACCGTATGATGGGGCCTGCCCGAAATAGTCAATCAAAACCTTTTTACGGCTAGAAACCTAAAAAATAGCACTTCGGTGCTTAAGATAAGACACTATTACACGCAAACGGTGGTAAGGATGCTCAATATTTGCGACAGAATATTGCGATTCAGTAAGATTTTTCACAGTACACACATCTGCTATACTTTGGCTGTTCAGCAACCGGA
This sequence comes from Rhipicephalus sanguineus, assembly GCF_013339695.2. Lineage (NCBI taxonomy): Eukaryota > Metazoa > Arthropoda > Arachnida > Ixodida > Ixodidae > Rhipicephalus > Rhipicephalus sanguineus. Next base: position 280,247,330 of record NC_051176.1, read on the forward strand.
AAAGAAGGGCGCCTGTGTACTCTCGTTCCAGAATCTAGTCACACAAGGTTTCCCAAAAACATTTTCAAAATCAAGTTATAATGTACATTAAAAAATTTATAAAAATGTTGAGTAAATAAATAATATTATTAATATTTATTACACTATTGCAATAAATGTGTCATTACGTAGGAAGATGTTGGGTGCTAGGTAAAAGTTCACTTCCGCCTTCCGCTCTAAAATAGCTCGTCGATTTGGTCTCGGGAACTTTTATATTTGTGAGTACGCTGGTGTGGGAAATAGCGGATTAGTTTTGCGTTAGAGTGCACGTTATGCTCATGAATGGCCAGGCTAGGTTGCTCATTGCTTAATCTCCTTGTTAAATAGGTATGCAATCTGGTAGCGGACTAGCTGATGCGTCAGTGACGATAACATACCGAACGGGACCTTCCCAGAGCTGTCTTCACGTCAATTGGTGTTTCTTGTTTTCCAGACAAGCACAAGATCCAGGAAAAGACGTCAGTATGGTCAAGTTATTTCACATATCCGTATTGTATAAGCACCCAACGAAAGGCGTCATTTTAAAATGTGCGAGCGAAGTATCGTCGTTCAGCTTCTTCCAGATCGAGGTGCGTGCGAACCGGCTGCATCCATGTGTCAAAATTTGTCACATACGTTTCCTCGATTTATGGAGACCCTAAGTGAATTATTTACATCCACTGCTACTGGCTACATGCAGTTTCTTGCTTTTACCTTTTGCAGTGTTGTCGAATTTCTCAAGTTTTCCAGCCAAATCATAGTGTCTCGAAGCTGTGTGGCGACACGGTCATCTGTACGAGAGAGAGGTAGGCGTGACACCACAGGCCAACGGTTGTTTTATCGGCATTCCGTCTCTCACGCAGAATATATGTGCCACGTCTACGTTCGCAGCGACTGCTTAGCCGGCGTTGTCGTTTCTGACCACGAATACCCGAGCCGAGTGGCGCACACGTTACTCAACAAGGTAAGTACTGCTTAATGTCTCAAAGCAGTCTGAGCACAAGCTTTGCGGATTCGTTTCTTTACACATGGCTTGCGACGCTGTTTTCTCGAGGTATCGACTGTGATCAAACGAGGTCGTAAGCGCTAGCCTTTGTGTACGTCTTCTTGCAGCTCGCTGTTCTGTATTTCTTTTTCCACCCTAGGTACTGGATGACTTCGCCTCGAAAGTTCCGGCGCATACGTGGTCTTCTCTAGTTGAAAGGTAATGTGGCCTGTAGCCGACTTTCCCACCTCTTACACCTGCCTCTGCTACTCTCTTAGCACATGCCAGTACCAGGGCTTGGAGGCATACCTGGCAAAGTACCAGGTAAATTGCTCATATCATTTCTAGTGTACCCGTCATGAGTGTACTTGCCAAGCACCGTTGCTCACTTTCTTGTATTTTACCAAGGTGCCCACTGAAGCTGACGCAATGACCAAAATCCAAGCTGACCTGGATGAAACAAAGATCATCTTGGTATGTCTGCATCTGTGGCTATGCGATAGCATGACGTGACATCGCCGTGCTTCATTTGTGCAGCACAACACCATTGAAGCTGTCTTGGAACGTGGCGAAAAACTGGACGACCTTGTGGCAAAATCTGAAGACCTGAGCATGCAGTCAAAAACGTTTTACAAGACTGTGAGTGCTACTCTGGCTTACTTATGAAAAATTTAAGCAACCCTTGCGTGAAGTATTAGTGCTTGAACGTGGGATTCGTGTCTCACTGCTGTTTATAATTCTCGCTTTTTTTTGCCTATCACATCCTCAACCTCTGTTTTATTCTTTGTGATAGCGGTAGTACGTTTATTTACGCTACTTTGTAGATCCCATTACTTACATCTGTGATGGTACACAAAACAGTTGGATTACGATGGCTTGTCAAATGCACACTTATATGCCATGGCTAAACTCCCTAAACCTTTTGCCACCGCTTCAAGCTGTATATAGAGTTCTTCAGTACAGTGCCTTGTTAGGATAATGAAATGACTTACAAAAGCCTGTGAAGTGTAATTTTGTGCCCTCCAATTGTTCAGTATGCGATATTCAATTCTTGCAAAGTAGGCTCCCTGCTATCAGTTTAGAGCATAAAACACAGACAGGTAATAGTTATGAATCTATTTGTACACATACCCACTGTATTGGGAAACCCATAGACTTTTACTCACCTATAGCACATTGTTGGTTACATTCAGTGCTGATGGACTAGGCTCTTAAATGCAAAACTTGCCGGTAAAACAAGGCCTCCACTCAACTGAAGTATTAATAACATGCTGGTAAATTAGCGTTCTACAAAATATACTTTCTGTATGATCACTTCAGATGTCCTGAGCTGAATGTGCAAGAGACTGTTGGAATAAATATCAATTTATAGTGTTATATAATGGTGTATGGGTACTAACAAGCCCACAATAATGCAATTGCTGTACCTGTTGCAACACACTGCAGCAAGAGATAAAAGCTTTGAGACAGAATGTTTTACTCCATTGTATCTTACCTGTGCAGCAATTTTTTAAAAAGGTCAAAAGATATCGAGTATTGTTGGTCAGTCGTGGTTATGATTTTATGAGCAGACAGCCAAGCTATTTTGTTGGGCTCGGCTGCCAAGTGCGGCAATTTTCGCACATGGGGTGCTTTGCCTGAAACTAGACTTTAAAGAATAATCACTTCCTAAAGACTTGTGCAAAGAAATAGCCTGTCTACTACGCAAATTTATGACATACACAAAAAATAAATTTCTTAGAAGGCTGGCAGACTTGCGTGTCTAGCAAACACCTAGCATCCACTTTTCATGTGGCCAGGAAAGCAATACCCACAGAATTTAATAACTTGAATATAGTGCATGGAAATATTAATGCCAAGTGATCTGGTTCTCAGTGCCGAAGTGCCAATGTTTCTTACCGTTTAATCAAGGCTATGGGACAGGCAGGGAAATTATTCTTACAGAATTTCTCACGAGGTCAACTTCCCTTTGAAAATGTATGCACAAGGTAATGGCTTTTCACGCAAGTGAATTATACTGCTTTGCTGTGGATTGGTGTAAAAAGACCCACCATAAGCAGAAACACAAATGAGAAAAAAAAATAAAGGTGGGGACATTGGAACATTTCGTACACTATGTAATTAGTAATGAGTGCACAATAAAATGATTGCGCAGTCAATTTCCAAGCATGCTGCAGGCCCTAAACTTTGGAATCCTGCTTGGAAATGCAAGAGGCAGTCGTCTTGATGTACAGTTTAATTTATGCTAATGGTACCTGAAAGAGAAGACAAGGTAGTGTACATGGAGTTGGAGAAAGACTTTTGCCAGAGAAGCTGAAAACACACACCTCTAATTTATTTGGTAGAACTATGTGCCCCTGGTTTCAATAAAACTCCTAAAAGAATCTGCACCCACTTTTTATATGTTGACTATAGCCAACGAATGTGAAAACATTAGTGTACCCGGATGGAATAGAAATGGAATGGGCACCCTTTTTTTTTTTTTTCAGTAAAAAGAAAACAACTTGGCACACCCTGGTTCTGGCCGTAAGAAAGACGGATCCAGTGAACTTTACGGAAGCAGCATGGCAACTTATTATTTAATGCCTATCGTCATCCTCATTCTGAGACAGTATCGCTGTCCATGAAGGACCACAACATGTCACTTTCTGTATGGCAGAAGGTGACATTTGATATTTGCTTATCAGTTGAATCTGCCACAATCTCAATCAAGATGTTGGCCCGTGGTCAGCCTATCCAACTTTGCAGTTCATCCTGCGAAACGTGCAATTTTTCAGAACGCCAAGAACGTGTTGTACAACTTGTTGCCACTAACTTAACAAAATAATTGTCTGAATGTGCTTTCTATGACTCATAGTTATGCTGTATGTATTTATGTTGCGTGTTCTGAGACCATTCGTGGTTGCTGTATTGTGATGTGGATGGCTCTAGCTTTGCCAGCAAATGTGCTTTTTTTTGTTATCAGATTTCACCGGCTGAGTGATTCCCAGATGAATTTTCCAGCAAAAGAAGTAGTGTTACATTTTATTAAGGCACCATTTTCACTTTGTAACCATCCTGAGGAAGGCCTACTATACATTTTCAAAGGAAGATGAGATGTTTTCAATGCATTCGCTGTGCCCTAAGCACCACCATGATGACACTGCTGCTGCTATTAAAATCATGACTGCAGTCACCATTGGAGGTGTGCATGTCTAATAACCAATTAAGCGCTAGTCCTGTGTGCATTCTTGTCCATGTCTACTTTGCGCTGTTTAACTATGGATACGTACCAACTGGCTTGCATTCACTCACTTATAAGTAACCAATTAAGTTAGAACTAGCTGGTAAAGCCTAATGTCAGGACTGAAAAAAAAGTGCCAGACAGGACCTACTTAACTGATATTTAATAAAGTGGAGTCAAGTTAGTCTACTGTAATTATTTTGCTGCTGTAATACCTTGTGCCTGTGCACAATTTTCAGAGAAGGCATGGATGTCTTGTATGCAGTAAACATGACAGCCAGACAATTTTAGGGGTGAAGGGTGTGCAGGCACATGTTTAGTTAACTACAGAGCAATAAGTGAATATTTGTCATAATCCGGCTGTGTCATTTTTCAGGCCGGAAGACCAATCAATGCTGCACCATCCTCTGAAAGCAAGTGGAGCTCATTGACTTGTATAGACATATACGTGTTCTGTCAAGGCTGTCGTGGCACCTGCTGGACACAGGGCGCTACTCATTGTGCAACTTGTTTTGTGTGAAAGGGCCACCCTAATATAGTTGTTGTAACTAAGTGGACAAATAAAACTCTACATGCGCCGGCCACTGTATTCTAAAAGGTGCTGTACAGACAACATGTGCATACTTTATTTGCCTCTGTGAACATTATATATACAGAGTGATAACTAACAATGCATGGCACCGGACTTGGTGTCCCGTGTACAATGTTCCTGTCTTGGGACTCCACACGCAGAACTGCAACTGGCAGTGCTTTCTCTCTCCGTTCCCACACCAGAGGTCCACCATTGCACTCACAACACTGGTTGGTGGAAGCACACTGTCCATTGAGGCAGCCAGAGGCCAGAAGGAAATGGGTTGGTGAGAACTTGGTGCTCACAACATAGTTGTAGTGGCTCACATTTGTCAGCACATGAACCAGGGGACGAGGTGGTGACGAAGGTACACAGTCACTGAGTTCCGGAAGTCACTGTCAAAGGCAAGGAGGCGCACACCCCGTTCAAGCGGGGAACACACAAGTCTACCATCTGTGCTGAAGCAGAGTTCCTTGATCCAGCCTCTCCCACGATTGGGCTCCTGGGCATAGTGCAGCAACCGTGGCTGGGAGGCCTTGCACCGCACATCCTTGGAAGAACCAGGCCTGCCCAATGACTGCAGGCCCACAAGGGGTGGCTGGCCAGACAGCAGTGCCATGGCCTCCTCCATGGTGCCCTCGCTCACCACTGGGGAGCCATTAGGAGCACCCAATGACACATGGAAAACGCGAGACTCGGGAACATCGTCAGACTCCTCGTCAATGAACACAGGTGGCATCCACAGGCGTCCCAGTCGCCATCCCACAGTGGCTCGATTCCCGGCTGCCGCCGTCCCCACTCCCCACCACCAGCAAGGCCCCCAACGAGGATTTCGTCCTCAATCTCAGAGTCTGTGTCGGGCCAATCCCGGTCCTCGCAGGAGCTACTGCCAGCTGCACTGAGGCTGCCACTGCTGCCGCTCTCTTGTGGCGGCTGTTCTTGGATGTCATGCACACAAGTCCACTGCACACGCAAGCATGAAAGAATATTAGCTATGACAACTTACTCATTTCACACAGCTTCAGCATGTATTAAATAGTGTCTTCTTACCATGAATGCACCTTGTTTTTTAGCTGCTGGTGCTATAGTGAAACCATGTGAAACAGTGCAAGACACTTTTTTCCATTATACAAAAGCGAGCTTGATTAGCAAACCTCAACAGTTTTCATGCACAACTGAAATTGGCTCTTGCATTCTCCTCTGCCCAAAGGCCTCAAAATTGAGAATCAGCATTGAGTGCTCTGGCAGGTTATGCAAACTGTAGCGGTAGACAAACCCACCATGGCAGCTTAGCATTAAGATGTCTTGCTAAGCTTGAGGGCACTGGTTCAATTCCCAGCTACGGCGCGCGGATTTAAATGGGGGCAAAATTTAAAAAAGGCCTGTGTACTTAGCTTTAGGTGCATGTAAAGAACCCCAGGTGGTTGAAATTAATCCAGAGTCTCCCACTATGGCGTACTTCATAATCATATGGTTTTGACACATAACATGCCAGCAACTATTGAAATGCAAGGCTTTGCTTTGCAAACCAAAGGCACTCTGACCATTTCTATCTACATAGCTATCTAGCACCTATGTAACTTGGTACAGCCAAACCTGCATATAACGAATTATTGTATATATCGAACAGTTGTAAAATCCCCTTAAAATACTTTCGATATAAAATATTTTGTATATCTAATTACCTATATATCGAACTTTTTTAGACCTCCTTCACATTCGATATATCCAGGTTCGACTGTACCAAAATTGCCGAAGGACATGAGCATATGATGAACACGCTTCACGGGTCATGACATCAACAATGTGACATGTCTGTTGTGTACGTCCTGAAACCCTTTGCCCCAGTCACGTATGGTGCATACCCACATACTAGTACAGCCTGTGGTATGCAAGTATAAACGAAATGTGATTCAGTCTTATCAACCAGGAACAGTGAAATAGACACTAAAAGCTTTATAGACACTCTGCATGGGTTAAACGAGAAATATACTATACTGTTTATTATAGATGACGTTTAATGTAGCATTCAAATGCTGATGAAGGTGCTGCAATATATTACACCAAAAGGTAGCCTAACGTAACTTGTGGTGGTGGTGCTCAAGTCAATTGTGCTTGCAGTGCTAGCTATCCACATTATAGTAATGTATTAAACCTTAAACATGTACTCCTACGTTACAGCAGGCTGTAGTCCAGCATTCTTTTCCCTGCAGCAATACGCAACGAACGGTGGTCACACTTGCTTTGGATAAAAGTGACTTCCCTGCTGTTGAGTGCTGACATACATCAGACCATAAGCTACCCTCTACATGCCTAAGCATTTGACATGCATGGTAAGTCTGCAGTACGCACACAGCTACCGAGTTAGCACAAAACATCGATCCACCTTGCAAGACTTGGCTCGAAGCCAAAAATTCGGCTACTCGCTGACTGCTCCTCATGAAATCGATTCCCACTATGCGTGAGATCTCTGCCAGAATTATTTAGTGGTAGACAAACTGCCACTGCCAACACTTTGAGATGAACCTATACCAGCACAATGCAGCTGGTAGTTAGCAAGAACTTGGACTGTTGCAGTTGATTTTCACTATTATTTAGGGTTTAAAATCTCGGACGATCCAGACCGCCATTTGACTTCAGATATGAAGAAGTCTAAAAATAACAAGGCCTATAAAAACTATACCTCATGGCTTCTTTTTTACAATATGCACTGCTTTATTTTCAGTTCTAATAAACAGTCCATCTAATTGCATATGCATCGATGCTCTTTTTGCCTACCAAGTTTTCCAACTGCACTATTGCCCATACACCAGTAGTGTGTCAAGCATGTTTTGGCTTCCTTGTACCATGACTACTACAGTACACGAAAGTTTCAACTGTGTAGCTAGACTAGTGGAATACTTCGGAAGTTGTGTGTGTCAAAATACGATGTAGAAGCAACACTGAACTCCCCACAGTCTAGTTTATAAGATAGTGGCAGGACCTAACTGCAACCGTTTATTATAAATCATAAAATTGTAACAGCATTTTCTTGCATTACCGCAACACACATGAAAAAACAAAGAATGGAATAGTACTGTAAAACCCAAGGTGTCATGATATCGGGACACTGCAACAGTTACGGTGCAAAATTCAAGATCATATGACAAGGGTAGCACTAGTTTGGAGTACACAAAGGATGAGAATAGCTTGCACCACAGAATCTGCCATTACATCTGCATCATTCTCTATTGCTTCAACATGGTTAAGTTTGCATCAGATGTCTTCAGCTTCTTTGGGAACATGGAACACCTGCTATTATCCCACTGAGTGAGGCAGACTCAAAGGGACACTTTGCCCATGCACATTGAACGATGGCTTACAATGGTATGGCCATTGGTGACACCCACTACACCAAGCTTACTAATGAGCACAACAGTCATTTGTGGTACCACATGACCATCAGAAATTTCACTGTGGCATGCTACTGATTAATGTTGGGGTTTAATGTCCCAAAACCATGTCATGATTATGAGGGACGCCATAGTGGAGGGCTGCGGAAATTTCCATCACCTGGGGTTCTTTAAGTGTACCTGAATCTAAGTACACGGGCAGGACAGGACAGCGGAACGAGGGGAACCAGCTGTCAGGTGATTGCAGGAAGTGGTCCCACGTTCAACTCCGTAATGGTGTGGCAGATTTTCATTCACGTCATGTGCTTCTGTAATGGCATGTGGTCCTCTTTCAACTGCCATCATAAATTTCAATCAGTGGCTTAAATGAACAATATGTTTCAAATGCAAAAGATGACAGTGGAGAACTGCCGAACGCTACAACAAGCATTGACATGGGAGTAGGCCACAGACAAACGTGAGATGTTCAACAAAAAAAAAACTTGGCGGAATGTCTGTGGAGGACTTTCAAATGGAAGAAACCAATGGGTGTACAGTGATGCTACCGAGGACTTCTGATTTGTAGCAATTTTGGAGCAGCAAAAGTTCCGTTTTGGAGCACTTTGGAGCAGCAAATATTCATCTTGGAGCACTTTGGAGCAGATAATTTTGCATCTGGGAGCACTCTGGAGCAGCGAATTTACATCCTGGAGTGCACTACAGAAGCATATTGCAATAACATTCAAGCACCGGAATATTACTATGGGGCTCTTATGAAGGCTAGAAATATTTCGTTCATTGCAAATCTCATGGAAAAATCATCTCAGAGAACTCCATACTTCACTCGCTAATGAAAAAATAAGGGCTCATGCAGCTGAGTGTTCTGAATTAACCTCTTCGGCGATTATTTTCGATACTAGCAAATAAACAGAATACCAGATCAATAAATTGCACTTTATGAAATAACACTCTAAATACATCTATGTGGTTATCAGCAGACATTGTAGACAAACGCCGTGATGTACAGCAGTGCCTCAATGCCAAAGAGCCACACTGTCCCTAATGCATTCCCCTAAGAAAACTCCAAGGTGAAAGCCAGGTTCTTTTCTTCTCGATCAACGGGTTGATCCTCCTCCTTCTCTGCAAGCTATCTGCACCTCACCTGGTTTTGCGCTAGCTCCATGATCGGCGCACCGATTGCGGAAGCAGTGTAAAGCGACGATGTCGTGATGGCGTCATCACGTGACATCACGTATATGACGCCATTATGACGTCACAAGTTTTGACGATCTATGACGTGATGATGACGCCATCACATGATTATTTTTTGCATCAATTGATTGACGCCGCGACGGTCAATTTTCGTGTTTGATAAAGCATCTGATGCTTTTGCATTAATATTGCGTATTGAACGTTAACAACCTGGCCTTACATACCAAACTGTCCTACACCATGTCACCTCCTTGCCATGCGCGAAACAGCTTCGCTTATCATCCACTTCACAGAGTGAAATGGCTCCTCAACTTCTTTTAAATGTTTATTGTGATAAAAATTATATGGACGCTCTGCAGATTTTTTCCATCGCCATTTGCCGTAATTTTCTGTATAAAGACCAAATTAATAACATCACCACGCGCATTCTAGCCGCGGGTAAAAGCTCGCGAGCGCTGGCGACGAACACGGCTGAAGCGGATATTAAGCTAGCCGGCTGTCTGTCTCCGTCGCACGGACAGCGCATGAGATAACATCTTCCCGCGTGCGGCCTGCCGTCGATTGCTCATCAAACGAAAGGAAACGCCCCGCCCGTCTTTCGTAAGGAGCATGAAAGGACGCCAGGGAGCGGGGGGGGGGGGGGGACCGCATCGTTCGAAGGGCGCAGTCGCTTGCGCCACGCCATCTCGAGGCATCAGGAGATGGCTCGGTAAACTTGCTGTGCTCTCAACACTTACTTCGTGTTTAGAGAACTCAGAGCAAGAAAACGCTTCGGTTCCTGGAGCGGCCATATCCCACTAGTGCTTTGTTGAGTTACGCGAGATCGAATCCAAAGAGTAGCTGCTAGCCTTACTTCGTTTACAATACAATTTGTTGGTATCGCATTCATTGCTTCGCCCTTAAGCGAAACTGAGTTTTTACCCGTCAGCTATTGACCCCCGAAAGCGAGGGGCGGACGTGAACTGGGGTAGCCGCTTCACTATGGGCCGTCAGCGACGGCCCGCTACTGACAGCTGCGTATTTGCGGCTGCTCCGACCAGATATATGCTTTTTATATGAGATGACATTTTTAAAAAGCAAGCGAAAAATTCGAATTGGAACCCTAGCACGTGAGCTCGAAAGGGCAGGGCCTTTAGGGGGTATTTACCGCAGAGTGATTAAACTCCGACGTGCTGGTATAAGCAATTACGAAAAAGCTCTTCCGAATGAAGATCCGGATAAAGTATATCTGAGGAAAAGTGTGAACGCGTTTCCCCGTTCGCGTGCTCTTCCATAAACGCGAAGCAAGGAAAAATTTGATATTGTTCCATATATACTGCTAGCGATCCCAGATTTCATTCCGCGATGTCCGGAAACAGAAGTGACAGACATTTTAGCAGCACACATGTAGTTATTTGTTTTCCTTACGTGCCGTGCGACGCTTGAAACGAGCTATCAGCAGCGTTTCTATAGAACAGACGACGTCCGCCGATGATCGCCGTCGCACTTTCTCGCTACCGAGAGGCCTAGACGTCACGAGCCCTATGCGGAGAAGCGCGTTTTGCTGTCGAGCCGACTTGCAGAACAGAAGCTGCATCGGCACCGTGCATGGCATCGTGAATAAATAGCGCACGCGAGCGCTATTTATTCAGCGGAATAATTCTTGGTCCATGATTGCGACTTTGGCAGCCCCAAGATCAAGCTGCACATGTTCTGACGCGCCGGCCGTGCGATTGCCGGTGATAGACGCCCCCAAACCCGAGATTTTGGAGCAGTTTGGCGCAATTTTCGTCGATATTATCAGGATGGCGCAGTAAATACAATTTGGCGCACTTTGGCGCAGTTGGCGCAGGAGTGGAATCACTGGGTGTATCTCAATACTCAGCAAAAGCAAAGATTTTAGCTCGTAAATGGACACATATTATATCGCAATGAGGAAAGACATTTGTATCAGTGATCCATCAATCGACCTAATCACCAAATTAAAGCCCATTCTTCATATGTTTCTCGAAATACGGATGTAATTTTTGACAACTCAAAGTTCACTGCTATTTGGTTTGTTATCAATGCATCTGTCCTTTGAGTAGGGACATTCTTTCCTGTGCAGTTTCTTTGCTTGCTTTCATGTCTCTTACACCACAAGAAGCACTAACCAATTATACAAGCGACATATAATGTGTTACGTCTATGGTAGCCTCATTAATCAAAGGAGTAGAGACCACCGGGGTTGAGGCTTATCGAGCTACAGGGCCATGTCGGACGTCACCTTGTGTCTAGCACACCACTGCGCATATGCACTCGGCCTGCAAAGGCGTCATGCGCTGCACAGCAAAACACAAAGAGTTCTCTCTCCAGACAAACTAAACGTTATTTGCTTTTGGTGGCACCCCAGCACTATACAACCCCCGAACGGCAGGGAAGCAAGGAGGCTTCCACGCCCGGCGAACACACAAGGGGCACTGCTAGCATGTCGCAGTGAGCAATGGCCCGCAGCGACACGCCACTAAAGGAAAAGTCCCTTGCGGCTGTGCTCCCAACTCTAGCGATGACCAATGGACCTGTTCGCAAGAGTTAGGGCAAATCTCCGTACGCATGGGCCTCTGATAAATGCAGCCCACACACATCGCCAAGCACTGCTCTTCAGCTTGACATTCATAGCCGGATTAACACAAGCTACACGGTCGCCATAGGCAAGCATGGCCCAAATGATGCCAGAAGGGGCCTTGAACAGGAAGGAAACCTGTTATCTTGTGCTGTCTGGGGAGAGAGAGAGAATATCCCGCGTCCATGCACTCCTGGTCACCCCAGATCCCGCTGCCACCGAGACCACGCGCAGTGCTACTGTCGAGAGCCACCCCTGAATGGTGGCTTTGCCCTCACCATCTACCACGTGCCGTTGCAGGTCAAACAGGAGAGGTAAGAGGGCAGCAGAAACAATGAACGTCCATGCAAAGGCCATGGATGCACCTCAATCGCCGCAAGTTTTAAATGCGTAAGCATTTCTATGTCACTTGAACAAGAAAATTGTGTGTATCCGTCCATCCATCCCCCTGTCATCCCTCTGTGCATTCATCCCTTTATAAAAAAACAACTAATGTATAAAACAAATAAATTTCCTGGTTTCAAACCCAGGCCCTAACGCTCCAAAGGCGAGTGCCACTGGGCTGATGACACACGTCTGCAGAATGTGAATATATCTGAACACGTGAATGCGTTGTGCACACGGCACAAAATAAATGAAAAATAAAATTTTTTATAAAGGCTTCGTTGAATTTCATAGCAGTAGAATAAAAGCCCTCTCTAGGACAAGATGTAAAGGTGACTAGAAAACTGTACACATCAGGAAAATTTTGACTGCAAAAATGTAATGTCAAACTTGCATTTCACTGGTCACAGGATGTGCCTTCTGTGGGCTGTTTCAGACACTGACGAATGCTAGAAAAATGATGAAAGACACTTTGCGAATGCCACCTGAAAACAACGCTCTAGGGAAGGCTGCAACCTACAATAATACTCTGCTGCTCACACATCACTTAGACAACTGCCAAAGAAGATTCTGCGTGGATTTTTTTTACTGCAAGTTTAAAGATTGATTATCAAGAAACCTACATGGACTAACTTTTAGCACTCAGCTTAATTCGGGAAGACAACATTTAATTTTCCTTAACCCTTTGCGGTCCAAAACCTTTACCCACTTTCCGGCTCTAGCGGTCCGAAACTATTTCGCCAGTTTCTGGCGCCGCGAATAAAACACAAGCTGTGGAAGAGAAACGCACAGGATATTTATTTTTGCTCCTGCATTCTGCAGGCAACTCTTTTAGTGATATTTGGGCAACGTAGATACCGCTCAAAGCATTCCCCTGTGTGCAGGCCAGGGTTTTACTGCAGGTTTCCACCGCCGCCGTCGTCGTCTTCGTCACTCACTTCTGTCGAATCACTGTCATCACTGTCTGGTGGAGGCACGTAATTCTCTTCCTCACTAAGTCATCCTCGCTTTCGCTAAAAGCACCGCCGTAAAACGCACGCGGTGAAAACGTGGCCATGCTTCTCAGCGAACCGCGCGCGCGAGTGCGTACGCTCTAGGCCCCGTGCTGATCATAGTGCTGCACCCTAGTGTCAAAAAAGTAAAACCTCAACAAACAAAGCTCACTTATTCCTCAAGAGATGGCCCTTCATGTATACAAAAAATGCGCGCTCGCGGTGAGAAAACAGCAAAATTTAAACCACGAACACCCTTGTCGGGCGGGGCCGACAGCAGACCGCTACGGCCGTGTTGCGTTGTCGGGCGCTGCCCGACAACGGACCGCAAAGGGTTAACCCCTTGAGGGTTTTCGCCGTACATGTACGGCAGACGCTTCCTGGTACCAAAGGGTTTCGTCGTACATGTACGGCATAGCGTTTATTTTTAAAACGCGCGCCTTTTTCGATCATTTTTGTCGCTTGGCCTGTGCTTCCACACTTCGGGAATACGTGGAATTTTTTTCGTGCGCCAATGTCTCTGCGTTGTATTTTTATTTACTTCCCAAACGGCGCGCCGGCTATCGCTTGCCCATCCGAGCGCGTTCGCGGTGCAGCTGATTTAAAGTGCGCCTTTTTCGATCATTTCTCTCGCTTTGCATGTGCTGCCACGCTTCGGGAATACGTGGAATTTTTTTCATGCGCCGATGTCTCTCCGTTGTTGCTTTTTTTTATGCTTCGCAAAACGGCGCGCCGGCTATCGCTTGCGCAACCGAGCGCGCCCGCGGAGTGGTTGGTTTGAAACGCGCGCCTTCTTCGATCATTTCTCTTACTTAGAATGTGCTGCCACGCTTCGGGAATACGTGGAATTTTTTTTTTAATGCGCCAATGTCTCTCCTTCTTTCTTTTTTTTTTTTGCTTTCCAAAGCGGCGCGGCGGCGTTGAGTTGCGCATCGGAACGCGCGCACGCGGTGCGGCTGGTTTCGATTTCGTCCTTCGGGTGGTTTTCGCTTCTTGCACCCGCAAAGCTGATGGCTGTTTGGTTTCTAATCTCTCAAAGGGTGACCACTTGTTACTCTCTCGTTTGTTGCCTCCCGGGGCGCGATTACATCTGTTTCCGTGCGGCGCTAAATTACACAAACTACGCCGCCGTGATTCCGTTTCCTGTTTCGGGGTCTCGGAAAAGCTAACTACGTCTTGTTGGCGATAAGGCGAAGGATTACTGCAGATTTTTCATCGTTTTGCTTTCCGGATGGCCCACAACCATAGAGTTTTCTTGCGTTCGCTCACTGACGCACGTTCCTTACGCTATGGAAGCGCGCGCCGGTTGCTCTGCTGCCGGTGAATCGAGCAGCGATTCTTCCGATGCGGACTATTCCCAAGTGCCGAATCAGAATCTTATTAATTGGATTTCAGTGTGTCAGACGAGGATTTTTGACGAGTTTAGACTCCGACGACGATCACGGAGCGACATCTCAAAAGCGTGCGCGGCGAGCCATGCTTCAAGACTATCACACGCTGAAAAGTTTTGTGTTAGAGCAACATTTTTAACCGGAAAAGTACTCTGGTGCGCTTATTTTTGTATGTCTGTTAGCTACGTTTAGTACAATGCATAATTTTTATTTAAAAAAACTGTTAAACTTTTTTTTTCAGGATTTTGCTTGATTTTACTCCGAATAAACCATGTGTATGTAACAAAAAAATGATTTTTTTTGTCATTTTACGGTCACGAAAAAAAATTTTAGACAATTTTTTTCTTAATAAAATCGTCTGAAGAATTTTTTCAGCAATAAAAAATTACACATTTTTGGACTGGATTTCGCGAAAAAATTCGACCCTCAAGGGTTAAGAAGCCATAATAACAGGGCCAAGCAAAAGCGGTAGTACTTTTCCCTTCTCAACACAGCAGGCAAGTTGAAACTGAAAGGAAGCAGATCATATTAAGAAAAATTCGGCCTGCAAAACTGACAGTTCCGCAATGCTATAGGATTTTATGATAGGCTTCTTTGTCAACTGGTTGCCCCTAGGGTAACTGACTGTAGTGACCTTTTCAAGTCAATTAGTCACTGCATTCTGTGTGTCTCAAATCGGTGTGTTGTGTTACATCAAGGGTGTTACCATTCAAGTCCTCATCCATGTCCTTTGCTTCGTGTTCATCTCTACCACAATAAAGCATGTTTCTTCAAGGCACCCACCTCTGATTTCTCATTCCTGCTGTGTTTGCGAGACAACACACCCACCCATGTGGATGAACCTGAAGGGAGAGATGATCTCCGCATCATTCTCACTCGGGAAGTCGCAGATGAGCTCAACCCTATTGCGGCGTGCAGTGAAGTGATGCCCACTGCAGTCCCCCACGTGGTACGCCGCTTTCTCAGAAGCTCGCCAACGGTACATCTTTGGAAGCTGCATGCCAGAAGACAATGGATGGTATTACACCTACTGGAAACTATGTATACACCATGCAACAGCTACAGTGAACATTGAAGTGAAGCATCGCATCCAAACAGCGTTTGCAAATTATGCATTGGCTTTTGAGCAAGAGTAATCAAGTTTTATGTATGCATTAGCTTGTGCTTTGGCTTTCTCTTCATGATTCCGTAGAGTTTAACCAATGCTACAGAGCCTTTGAGATAGATAACAGACTTGAAAACTTTCTGGATAAGCCTAATAGGTAGTATACTCTACCGTCAATCTGAGCAGAAGAATACACTAAGCATTTCTCAAACTAATCAGTTATTCCTTGAGAAAGGGAGTACATGCTACTGAGCAGCTCATTTGCTAGTAGAGTGCTCAGGGACTGATACTCGACACCAAAAAAACTAAGTGTAACAGCCGGTAAAGGTGATGTTGGCTCAGTGGCGGATCCAGAGGGGGGGCGGTAGGGGCGATCGCCCCCCCCCCAAGCTGTGTCAGCCCCCCCCCCCTTGCCTGGAATGCCTGTCTGTCTCCTCATCCCTACCTAGCTACCCCCCCCCCCAGTCAGATGAAAGAACCGCCCCTCCCCCCCCCCCCCCAAAGTTGGCACCTGGATCCGCCCTGTGTTGGCTCTGTTTTAAGTGTCCAAGTTAATATTACGTCTATGGGACATGGGCAGCACACTGTGGAAACAACGTATGATGCCCTACATTGTCGCGTTTCAATCTGTGAGGACTGACAATTAATTTGCCAGAACACTGCAAAATATGCCAGTTTTTTACTTCAGTAACGTGCTGACAAATTCATAGTCAAGCATGTGAACCTGCTCAGCAGCATAAACATTCTCTCATAGGGATAACCCAGAAATTCAAGACAGGCTTGATGTATTCTTCTGTACAGATAGATGTGCATACTTCCTGCCATACCTGTCCAGAAAGTTCTAGTAAGTGTTTTGGATGTCTCGGACGTGCTCCAATAGCACAAGCTTGCAGTCACTTTGTAACGAAGCAACCAACACAGTGAGGTGCCAACAAGTGAATTCACATACAAAACATACATCTGTTTGCCTTCAAGCAGCAAAACAGGCTTACACACTTTCAGGACAGAAAATAATGACCCCTAGGAAACAACACATTATATACATTTGTGTAAAGGCTGGGCGTGGTCATGACGAAGAACCACCCTTACAAGGATGCAGGTCATTACAATTAAACCCTTCTGGATGTATGTAATCCCCACGATAACTTTGTGCAGAAAAAGCAAATACTGTTGCTTTCATTGTGCATTTTTCATGCATGTAATGCAGGCAGCTGCTAGAGTCTATCTACCATAAATCCCGAGCAAGCCCCCCCCCCCCCCGCCCCCCTCCCTGCAGTGAAAGATAATCGGACAAGATTTGGAGGGGGGACCCTTGCTCAATCGCGGACCAAAATTCAGATGACAGCAGAATAGCCTCAAAGAAGAATGCACACCTGTGCTTCTAATAAAATACTTTATTAAGTACTGATGCATTTACTGCTTTACTGACCTGGAGCGAATCCTCGTGTGAAATTTCATGTGTTATGACAAGAGGGAAAGACGTTCCTCAAATGTTCCGACAATCTGTGACAACTCAGAATGCAACCCGACGCACCAAACTGTGAAAGTACTAAGAAATTGTGCACTTATCTAAAGACTCTCAGAACATGGGTTCCTAGGAACCTCTACTGCAGGATTCTGTAGCGGAGAACAGATTGGAAATAAAATGGCGGTAGGGAGGGGGGGAGCTTGCTCGGTCAATGGCACAAATCACCCCAAAAGGGCAATGGAAGTCACAAAAGGCACTGTTTCCACTGTCGAGACTCTCTAGCAACACAGGTGTGGATGCAGTTGTCATCCATGCCAGCCATTGCATTTGTAGATATGCCTGTGGCTTTCTTTTACAAGGTCCCATAGACTCCACACACCATGCACTCAAAGACAAAAGGAGTGAAGGTATTTTGTTCAATATTTTAGCAATATATTTTTCTTCTTCCAGATGCCAAGTTGAGTGCATGGCTCTTACATGAGAGCAGCTTTTACACGCTGCATGCAGCAGATTATTAACACAGCAATACATTAGGTCTACACACACTTCCACGGCCTCCAATTAAGGTTTTTCTAGGTAATAATCACAGCTAGCAGCAAGGTATAGCCTGCAAGCATAGACGATGTCATTTCGATGACTGAAGCCAGTGCTGGGCAGTATCGAAGATACATGTATCTTAGATACTATCTTAGATACTCCTTGGGTATCTTGTATCTGTATCGCGATACGTCTCGCAAGACGAGTATCTGTATCTGTATTTCCGATACATTCAATAATGTATTCGTGTATCTTAAGATACAAGATACTGCAATAGAAACACAACACCGAGCGAAACAATTATGGTGGGCTGAACTACGTTTCTCAAGCTGATACTGCTGCTACTAAGCTACTTGAATAACACTAGCGACAGTGACATTCTTTTTATATATCTGCAGAGTTCTCTAGCGAGGGCAGGCGATGAGGTTTGCGCGTCCCTATTGGTGGAGCACAGTCACGTGGGTGACGCTCGCGGCGATCTCGACAAAAACACGCCCCGCGCACGTCTACGCGCAGTCGAACTTCTTTCTCGGTATTTTTCTTTCTTTTTACTTGTGTCGGTGCCATGACACTTCTCGTATACACTGCACTGTTCTACGTACTCCAACACGTTCGGCACCTTTCACGAAAATTCTGATGCTCCTACAGTGCCGTTATCGAAGTTTCCCTCGCGTGGTGCTTCGTATGAAGTCTGGATAATGCAAGAATGGGTTTCTTGGCGTCTCGCGGCTTTCACACGACAGCGATTTAAAAGATATCGTGGATGTAAGCTTGACTTACATAGATGAGATTGACTTATATGCAAATGAGATTCCAAAAAACTGTCGCTCCACCGGTGCTATGCTAGATGCCGTAGAACAAGCCGTTAGGTAACATAACATATCTTGGCGTACTGTATCTTTGTTCTTGCTGCTCAGTTATTCGAGGGTTTATTTTCATCATAATTCGATTGTCAGCATGAGTGCTATTTTGATGTCCTTCGTTTGCATCGCCTTTTAAAGAAAGCCCGCGAAACAGGACCATGTGACTGCCCTCGTGCGCTGCAGTACTGCAGCGCTCTCAAACGCGCTTCGAGCGAAGCAACCGGCGCGTGTACCACGGCGAAATTGACCGGCACACGGCTTTATGCATCGGCTTCACAGTGCGTCCAATTTCTGACGACCTCAACACGGTCAAGGAAACGCCGTCGTCCTCGATATGCTGACATTTCGTGCGCCGGTTGTTTCGCTTGAAGCACGTTTGAAAGCGCTGCAGTACGGTAGCGCACGAGCGGCGCATTTCACGTGGTTTCATTTGCATATTTCATGCACTTTCTTTTAAAATCGAAAAAAATCACCACGCAGCATGTACGTCGCCACCACAAATTGGACCGGCCGTCTTAATGTCTTTCTACGACGTGATTGGCACCCACTTCGTCATAAATGAATATTAAAAATGCTACATAATCGACCTCAGTTAATCAATTAAGCGCAACATAAAACCTATTATAATGAGCACTACATGACATACTCCATTGGATTCATTCAGTCGAGGTTAACCACTTTTTTAGATATTTGGTTCTAGTTGCGTGAAACACCTGTAAACGTATTCACTGTGATTGATACGGAACTGCCCTGCTATTTGACTAAGATATATTGGTTTCCTTTTTTTAGGTCACCGTAAAGTTTTTCGCTGTTGCAAATCACGAGATAGTCGGAGCTATAAGTGGCAATAGTGTGAATAGCAGTGGCATCCTGCAACGACTCATGCCACTACAATACGCCTGAGACAATTCTCGACGGCACTAGTTCTCTCGAAGAAGAAATTTCGAAAGATTCACGGTTAGTGAACATGTTGCTAACGAACGATTGACCGCCAGCAGATAAGTAGAATATAAAAATCATTGCAGTTTTAAGCCTTCAATGTAAAGATGATGAGTCACCGAAAAATGTCGCTACCAGCGTACGTTGCTGCATTTCGGGCATGTGATTTCGGGTAATCCGGTGTTGCGAAAACGGTAATACGCTTACGGACAAGGTAGAACAGCACAGCGGTATTTGCGCCATCGTGCGGAGGCTTCTTACTGACGTTCTTGTATTCAGATAGCTGGTCAGCAAGTAGAGAAGCGGCACCCATTAATTACAGAAGTGTCAAACAAGAACCATTGACAACGCAGCGCTCTCATGTTAAGCTGAATTGTTTCGGAATGAAACTAATATGTCTTGAGCAAGTAAGACAGAAATCTGGGGACAGAAACAGATATTTTCTCAAAATAAACAAAGTTGGTCGCAGTTAAGAAGATTCCGAGTACAGATTTTTGTTCATAAGCGTTTCAAGCTTCATTATATGAATATATAAGAGCAAATTTGCAAATGTATCGAAGTATCTTAAGATACAATTCGGAAGTATCGTATCGGATACAATTGTTCCGCAAGTATCTTGTATCTGTATCTCAAATACTTCTTGCCTGGGTATCTTGTATCATATCGCGATACAATTTCAAAGTATCTTTGCCCAGCGCTGATGGAAGCCAATTCTTCTGGGCAGAAAGAACTTGGCAAGACACTGCGCATCATCACAGAAAAAATTGTCCCTATGATAACGCAGATGTAATATTGCCAGTACGATGCCAGCACAGGCACAAAAGGCCCCTGATACACTACACTCGTTAATGCACATACAATATTTTTAACAGCTTACATTGCTAAACAGACAAAGACGAAGTTCAAAGACAATAACGTCACGAGCACTCGTGTCATTACTTTCTTTGAACTTCGTCCTCGTCCGTGCCGTTTAGCGCTGTAAGCTGTTAAAAATGAACCTTCACCAACTAGCCCAGATTTCCCTTTTTGTGTACATACAATACTATAGTCAAGAGCCATTTTAAAGAACTATTATAATCCAGCAATAAAGGTTGGTTATATCTGAAAACCGTTCATTCCAAAAACAGTGCCACAGTACATGCTGCTGTCTAAACTGAAGGTGATAGCAAAAATGACTACAAAGTGAAGATTTTCACTGAATTCAAGAACACCAGACGTTATATGAATCTGTAGTGACAGCTATGATGAGTAGGCACACATTATTGAATCAGGAGCTTTCGGTTTCACTTACAGTTGCATGCAGGAGAGGCTGGAAATGCGCTCCAAATTTTTTACCGAGTTAAGATAACATAATTCTTTTTGCTAAATATTCTTGAATAAACAGGGTCCTCAGAAATGTAGAAAATAAGAAAACGACTTTTCTTTAAAAAGTCTGCTTTTGACAGTGGTGACACACCTTAACAGGCAGATGCTATATAAAAGACAAATTGTAGAGTGACATATCAAATAACAAATTTCACTATTTTGTAATTAACCACTTTACAGCACACATAGCACCTGTATAACAGAACCTAAGCCGCAGTGAATAAATTATCGTTTGTCAGATACCCTGCCCATAGCACTAGTTTAAAAAACTGTCTTCAATATCTGTGGGGAAGTGCACTGATGTTCCAGCTAACTTTCTTCACCAGTGTGGAAAATGGCATATGATAAGCGTTACATAGAACATCAATGCATTTTGTAACAAATTTCTCAGACATAAGACGTAATTCTTCAAACTAGTTCAGTGACAAACTTCCGCTAAATGCATATTACTTCACTGGTACCCGCTTTCAATTTTGTGACTGATTAAATTACATTCCGGGGTCTTCATGCCAAAATCATGACACGATTATGAGGCATGCCAAGTCAGGAATTTTGGATTCATTTTGGCCATCTGGGTTTCTTTTAAAATGCTCCTAAATCTAACAATGGGCCAGCCAAGACACCGAGACAGCTGATTCTGCGACTTGGACAGGCACTCTAACGTAAATATTTACAAAATAATTCAGTGTATTTTGTGAATTGGATAACACCGCTCAACATTTTGTCTTGGATGCGATGTCTACCCACCTCTTCAGTAATCCAGCTGATGTAAGAGAACTGTGATACCTAGCCCAGGTCTTTATTAAGTTTGTTTTCATTAAAGTAGATAACCCCAGTATAAGCTCCCAACCAACCATCACAATAAGGTATCCATTCGACCTCATCAAACAAATCAGCACTGTCCCTCGTTCATTCCATAAATAAGTAACGACACTAACCATCTGCGTGCCTTCATCACCGTGAGAATACTCAAGAATACGCTTTGAGAGCTGAGAGCATATTTACCTTGATCGTTTTGTTCAAATTTTTGTGACAGCAAACTATCCTATCTATGTATCCTGAAGGTATGTTTCTCCATCTCTGCATCTGTCTCTTTCTTTGTGTCGTGCAACAATATAAGGGCCAGTAATCAGGCTCCAACTTTCCTTTTACAGCTCCCAAACAAGCTCACTCGTTTGTATGGTAGGCCAGAGCAATCGCATTTTCCAAAAATCACAATGCTGCGTGCCGAGCAGACACTCCATTTAGAAAAACAGTTCCCGCGTTCCTCTCCAGCGCCTGTCCAATCCTCTTCGCCCGCATAGTGACGTAACGTTGCCTATTGGCAACGTTATAGAACTGATGTGGTTTTGGTCACGCAGTTGTCACAAATGTCACATATCTGTTTACCTCGCCAGTGCCTTGCACCCCTCGCACCGGACTTCCTCACCACGCTGCTCTGGCACGAGCAACACGTACAGAAAGCCTTGTTCCGTCGTTGCCTGCGCGCTGCTGATGTAATCGCTGACGTTGTGTTACATGGCCGAAGTGGGCATAGTCACAACAACAGGCTACGATTACTCCTCTGAGTGATAGAGAAGAGTGGTGAGGCTGAGTGAGAAACTGAAACCAGCTGAAATGGTGGTTTTATCTGCTGTAACTTCATTATTACACCATCTATTTCTAAAATTCTTGTGGCAGCATGTTCTGATCATACAATTGCATAGTTATCTCTTCATCACAAGTTTTGGACCGTAGCGTTGCTTACTGGCTTTAAAGAGGCCACAACAAGCCCAAGTAGCCTACCGTATCTCATGGCCCTGGAGATATTGAAATAAATTTTTTCCAGCTACAGCACTGCAATTTATACAAGCTCATAAATATTGCAAAAGTTACTGCACCTTATACACAAAAGTTATTGCATTTATTAACTAGCATTTAAAAATAAATCCCAATTGGGATTTTTCTCATGCAATTTTGTAGTGGTGACAATGACTATGCTGACAGTGCAACATTATTGATGCCAAGTGCACATGACGCTGGTCATGCCGAGTGGTCACGGAATGATGTTGGTCAAAGCTTAGTGGTTTCAAATCGACCACCGGCAATTCGCGATAGTCTAACAGCAGAGTGCTGTGCCACTGAGGTTTGAAGCGAGCTGAAACTTCTGCACACTGAACCTACTCATGTCCACAAAGAGCACAAACTAGACCACTTTCTGCACTCTATGCAAACAATAGGGCCTTTTAATACAACTCTCTTGCTACTGCTGGGATTGATGCCGGTGCCAAGGGTCATCTGACAATTCAAAAGATGGCAGCAGAAATATTCCTCTACCAACATTTCAGCATTAAAAGCTTCCAATTAGACACTGCAGAAATGAAAGCCATCATTTATACAACCAACAGCATGCAACAACTCAATCTGTAAGCCAGAACACAGTACTGTTTTCTTCTGGCATATTTAGATTTGTTAAATGTGAGCACCTGTCCCTGTTCAGGTAGCAGCTCCAGGTTTAACTGTTAGAATTCAGAAGTCTCTATGAACACGCAGATGTCATTTACCAATACAATCATTGAATGTGAATCAAAGATAGTGCGTCAGTACATACCTTAAACCCACGTAAGTCGTATGCCAGCGTGTGCAAGTTGAGGTCATGTATTACCACCAAGCAGCCCCCTGTTGTACAAATTACCATCTTCTTGTTGTCTGGGGTAAGCCGCATCCTCATGAGCCCAGTAGTGTAGAAGATCCTCTGGAACTCTGTCCCGTTCTCTGAGAACCTGAGTAAAGATAAGTTTCTCGATAAATGAACACTCTTGGCAGTACATCCAGGTAGCAATTTCAAATTGCAAAGCTAGACAAGAACGATATATCTCAGACAGCACAAGTAAGTGTTAAGGTCTTAAATATATGAAGGAGATCCAGATCAGTTACTGAAAGAAGCAGTTTATACTGATAAAACATTTTTTTATAGTACACTGCTTTAAAAATGAAGGTAAAAGTTCAATTTTTTAAATTTTGCGCCAAAACACCAGTGCTACCACGTTAGCATGATATCAACAATCTCAAGGCATTTTTTTGCCACATTTGAGCCTCATTGGCTCAGTAAAAGCTCACCAAACTTGCCAAATTCAATCTTCATCGCCTTTATAATACGATGCAGTCCATTTTTACCAATAAGCAATTAACTAGGCTCTAATGAATGCCATCAAAATTTATGATATGGTGGTGAGCTGGTGCGAGAACTTCATGGCAACCTCACCATCTTTTTTTTGAAGATGTCTGGTTTATCAAGCCTCTTCTCATGGTAAAAGCATCATTTCACTCAAATCACTGGTTCAATCAGCATCTTTACAAAGGAATCACTTGAAATTACAGTCATTACTACGCATTTACACAGTAACACAAGACTGCCAACACTTCTCCAGGCAGCAGCATACATAGAGTCGCGCTCAATATGACTTGCAATACGGGAGCGCGTGGCCTCATGAGTTCAAAGACTGCTCATGGCTTCCACTAGCCCTCATTTCCATAACTAAACGCTGTTCTCGAACTCGGGGATGATTCCAAATAATAAAATATCATTTAGTTACTGAAATGAAAACATGTTGAGGCCATGTGCAATCTTTGAACTCATGAGGCCACGCGCTCCTGTGCTGCAAGTCATATTGAGCGCGACTGTACAGTGGCGGTCAAAATTTTACAGACCACGGGAGCACGTGGCAGGCAGCACCACGGGTGCCTTCTCACGGCTGCTTGCGAAGCTCTAGAGCGCATCTTGTTTACCTGCACACGCATCCTTGTTTACCTGCCGGCCTTTTTGTTTGCTTGCTTCAAGTGCACGCGCACCAGAATGCCAAAGAAAGCGCAAGGTGCCGCTTCTGCGGTCACCGCAGTAGCCCCAAGCGATTTGCAGAAAGAAAACTTTTCTACTTGGCGAAAACTTCATCCTGGTCTGGACAAATTTTTCGTCAGCTTTCAAGATTTTCCTTCATTTTTTTAACCCATGTGGGTTTTTCTTCTAGGTTCGTGCTACAAACTGGTCGATGCCAAGTTTTTTCTTTCATGGCGCATATGAATGGGCACAGGATAGTTGCACCGAGCACCACAAAAAAAAAGAAAAAAAAAAGAAAAAAGAAAAGCAGCATGCATGAGTTCCACGAATGGAAGCTGCTGGGTAGTCTTATGAGAGATGTCGATTTGAGACAAACTGACGCAAAGCATATTTTCCACATTGCAGAGCATCTGGAAACAAAGCGTAGAGTGTGGCACGCACCGAGAACTGCGAGTACAAGTTACATATTTTCGTCACGATATCATCGCTCGGTGCTTCCGCGGGGACTGCAGAAGTGGCATCTTGCGATTTCTCTGGCTTTCCGGCAGGCGCGCACTCGAAGCGAGCGAACGAGCAGGCCGGCAGGTAAACAGGGATGTGCGTGCGCAGTGCGCACTCTAGAGCTTCACAAGCAGCTGTGAGAAGGCACCTTGGTGCTGTCGGCCACGTGCTCCCGTGGTCTGTAATATTTTGACCGCCACTGTACATTCAGACATCATTAACCCTTTGCAGTCCGTTGTAGGGCCCTGCAATGCAACATGACCACAGTAGTCCGTGGTCGGGCAGTACTGGACAAGTTCTTTCGTGGTTAATTCACAAGCGCATTTTCTTAATACCGTATGCACCATCTGTAAAAGAGTAAGTAAACTTCTTTTACTTGAGCTTTGAGTCTTTTAGTTTTGGATTAGAATGGACGGAAGATGGGAAAAGGTTTCGGACGGCAAAAGGTTAAGGGGGTACTGACACGAAAATTTCCTGTTGTCGTTCTCTTATGTCAAATGAAAGGTGAAGCCCTTGAGAGCCTAGGACAGAGGTCTCAAACTCGTCTCAGCTAGCAGGCCAGTCATGAAACTTAATCCCGCAAGGTCCAGGACAGTGAAGAAGGTTGAAGCACGGAGGAGGGGAGGGGGGGGGAGTATTGAACAAAATGTTACCTAATGCTGCCATTTGAACGAACGCATTTCCGATATCTCATATATGGATCATTCCTGAAGGGGATTTAGCAACAGGATTCAAGAACCATATCGATACTGATCTCCAGACTGACTCAAATCTGGATGCCTATTGTGAAATACTATAGAGATTTTGTTTCACGGTTATGTTTCAACACATGGTAACCGCACAGGGTGCCTCACGGAAAAAAAAAAAATGCCTGAGACCAGTCCAGTCTCGGTAGTTTGCCCAAAAAAAGCGTTATTAATCACAATAGGCGAGTACATAATGCGAGTAGTATTTACCATATAGCAATGTCACAAACATATTATTCCTTCTGAAGCCGCGGGCCACATGTTTGAGACCCCTGGCCTAGAAAATGTACTGGTAAGTGTGAGCGCAGTATGAAAAATTAATTACAGTATGTTTTTAAAAGCAAGTTTTGGTTTCTACTGTACCCTGAGGTCACAACACAGTATGAGCTTCTCGTCATGTGTTCGCGCAAGTTGACATGGCGTTTCCGTGGCAACTCCGCTCCATGGCTCCGTTGGTGACGCACAAGCTGCCATTTTGAATGTCTTGGCACCTGACGTTATCACAACGAGCCATACTGGTGCATGGAGCCACCAGAATGGATACTGTCGCCTGATGTCACGATAGTGTCGATGTCAGTAGGTGTGCCATATGAAAATCGACTTTAATGTCAAAATAAAATATCGGCGTTTACCATAGGTCGGCACAGAATGTGGAGCTCACTCAGACTCACTCATGGAATATATTTTGCCCTTAGGGCTCACTCGGACTCAGACTCACCAAAATTTTCCTCAACCAGACTCATTCGGACTCAGACTCACTCAAATATTTCTCAACCGGACTCACTCAGACTCAGACTCACCTAAATATTACTCACTCGGACTCACTCAGACTCAGAGTCACGGCTCGATCTGAGTCTGAGTGAGTCGACTCATGAATCCGTTAGCGTATAATTAGCTCTTTTCGATCAGAACCTGAACGCACTTAAATGCCAATATCTCGCATAATAGCTGCTCTACGATAGACATTTTGATCTCGTGCTTTCACATACAAGTTATCAGTGACTGCAATCCAGTAAGGACATTTTTATTGAAAGATATGACTCACATGAGAAACTTTTAGCAAGAACTTCCTTCGAAAATTTTTGCGAGTGGGAGGGGGGTGAAGGCACGCTTCTGGTCAATAAATATTGAGCTGGCGTATGAATGCTAGTGCGCTGAAGTATCTGTGAGCAGAAGTGAGTATTAACGTGAGCCATCATAAGTCTGATAGCAATGCTGAAGTTGAGTAGTTATCCCTATAGGTTGGCAAAAAAAATTGGAGCTCGCTCAGACTCACTCAAGAAATATATGTTGTCCTTAGGGCTCACTCGGACTCAAACTCACCAAAATTTTCCTCAACCCGGACTCACTCGGACTCAGACTCACTAAAATTTATCTCAACCGAACTCACTCAGACTCAAGCTCACCAAAATATTTACTCACCCTGACTCACTCAGACTCAGACTCATGGCTCAATCTGAGTCTGAGTGAGTCAACTCATGAGTGAGTTTGCCGACCTATGGCGTTTACTGAGCTTCACACTTGTGCAGAGCCATCTCTGTATACAGGACATTTGTAAAGCAGAGTAAACTCACCTTTCAAAATCGGTGTCAGTACCCCTTTGAATAAAATAGCAGTTCAAGATTAAATAACTGTATGCCAATACAAAGAATACAATCAACGATACCATGCTCACAATAATTCTGCTATCATGATTGTCCTTGGCCATTTCTCGTAAAGCTTCATGTTTTTTTTCTTCAATATTACAATTCTGTTTGATCTTAATACTGTATTAGCTGTATACACACTGTGTATAACTTGCACTGTACATTGAGTAAAGTTGCAAGGCGGGCTTGTTGGTACGGCATTTTTGAATAACTATGGCAGCACAAGGTAATGGGACACAAGAAGAACACGGAGACGCTGTATGTGCGAACACAGGAGCGCTGTGTGTGTGTCTCCATGTTCTTCTTGTGTCCCGTTACCTTGCGCTAATATAGTTATTCCAAAAATGCACTGTATATGTCTTGATATATAATGATTACAGGGCAGGAAGAGATGCCTACCGTATTTACTCGAATCCAGGCCGGCCCCGATTCTAAGCCGAGCCCCGAAATTTGCAAGGCCAGAAAAGAAAAAAAACCTATTCATTGTACCCGAATCTAAGCCGACCCCCCCACTTTCGCACATCATTTTTTCGAAAAAACATCGGCTTAGATTCGAGTAAATACGGTATTTCTGGAGCCCAGGTGGGACCACGGCACAATGTCTGATCTTCATATGCTGTTATTAGGTATGTTATGCTTGTAAGCGTTTGCTTCTTTGATTTTTTTTTATTGTTTGTATGAAGAATTACTGCCCAACAGCAGTATTGTAAGTATGAAGTCACAGAACCTCCCAGCTTTATCAGCCCTTTACAACTTTAATCATGAAGCGTCACGAGATAGTGTTATGTTTTTAGCAGTCCTCCACTAGAGCTGCACATGGCATGGCACCTACAAAGCAATGTAGCTCAGAAGGATAGACTGTTGGGCGAGTTGATAATACATTCTGGAAACAAATAGGTTCAGTTGTTACTATGCGCTTGTCCTGTTGCTTTCTTCTACTAGTCCCACGTTTTTTTGCGCTATTTGTTTCCAGAAAGCAATGTAGCTTGTCTTCTGCTATACTTGCAGTATCTTGCAGTATGAAATCTACAGTACAGATCAGCTGAGCAACTAATATGCTTTTGGAAGGCATGCGGAAAACTAACAGAGCAAGGGAAATTTTGACTTATCATTTATATAGCCTTGGTTACTAAGGGCTGCCAATTCAAACAGAAACAGAAGCCGCTATCACACAATGCATTGACTAATTTTACTATAGTACATCATGTCGCAGATCCTTTTGAACCTGGGATATATAGTGGAGGCTGCAAAGCTACATGAACAGACTCACTTATTGATGTCCCATGTGTGTATGCTTCCATCAAAGCCAGATGTCACAAGCAGCCCCTCTGCTGACGCATATTCAATGTTCTTGACCCAATTGGAGTGGCCAACAAGGGAGCGTATCTTCCGCTTCAAGTTTCGCACATCCCACAGTGCCACCGTGGTATCGTCAGAGCAGGTGGCAAACGTTCGGGAGTCAAGAAACCTGTTGATAAGAAGTTTTTTTTCGCTTTCCTTTCTCTCCAAGGGACTCGCACATTCATTATCACATGCAATACTTACCTAGCATAGTTGACGCAGTCGCTGTGTGCATTTTTCACTTCCCTAATAAGCTTGTGGTTGAGTGGATCAAATATTAGGATGCTTTTGCCTTCCGTGGCTGCAACCAATATTGAGCTGGAGAGAGAGATTAGATGCAGTGATAAGCAATGGTTTCAACCAATGAAGAAGGTCGTACAAAAAGCAATGTGCACAACACATCAGCAGCAAGGCAAGCTACCTTTAACACAGAGTGCCTTACTAAGCATGACGCAGATGT
Organism: Rhipicephalus sanguineus; assembly: GCF_013339695.2. Classification (NCBI taxonomy): domain Eukaryota; kingdom Metazoa; phylum Arthropoda; class Arachnida; order Ixodida; family Ixodidae; genus Rhipicephalus; species Rhipicephalus sanguineus. The sequence goes on from NC_051176.1 coordinate 280,276,846, forward strand.
TTGTAAATACTGCATATTTTCCCCTTTTCTTTCCCCACTCTGTCCTTTATGAGCTAACCTCATCAAACCACTCCAGCCCCCTTCTGTTCACTGGCTGATGTTCAGTTGCCAGCCCTGAGCCAGACAGTTAAGGGACAATATTAAATACAAAAGCAAGCTCGTAACATGAAGATAAGCAAGGTGAAGAATGGTGAATGTGAATAGTACATGCAACAATAGCAATATACCCTCAAAGGGACACAACAGTTCAACAATGAATCAGTTTAGATTGATAAATTGTACTCTGCATACTCCAACGTCATTAATTTCACCGCCATAGGTTTGTTAATAGAGGAGAAAATCAAGGTCGAAGTTTCATTTTTAAATTTTGCGCCAAAATCCCCATGCGTGACGTCAGATTTCAAAACGTATTTTTCGTATTTTGGAAACATTGGCTCAATGAAATTTCCTGAAACTTGGTATGTTAAGCCTCTGGCCGCCTCGGAGGACAATGTACTTCATTTTTGCCGATAAGGAACTACATAGGTCTTAGCAGAAGCTTTCAAAATTTATGACGTCACGGCGTTTGGTATGGGAATTTCAAGGTGGTGTCGCCACCCGCATTTTCTTTTTGCACGTTTTCGCGCTTACCACTTGTCTTCTCATGGTGACCGTGGCAATTTTGGAATTGTTAAACAGTAGTTTACTGATACGATAAAAGTTGTTTTTCTCTTTAGTGTCCCTTTAAACGGGACACTAAACGTACATATTAAGTTGACGTGCACCAGACTCAGGCAGTACCTAGTTAATAGTAACACATTACCGCAACTAGTCACTTTTGTTATATAGCTTTATCGCATAAATTTTTCATTCAAGGAACTTGCAACTCCAACGCCATAACTTTTAAGATGGTGATGGCAACATCACTCCATTACAGTTATTCAAATGGACGTGATTACGTCCAACGATGAAGTTGTAACAAATAATAAAAAAATGCCAGGCCTGCGTGGAAAGTGCAGCACAGTCACAGTGAAAGCTGGAAGAGCAGCTTTTCTAGAGCCCGTTATAAACTCTCATGTGGCTACTAATACAAATACACTAGCAACGTACCCACTACGTCACAAATCATAATTTTTGTGAAGTTGGGAAGCACCCGACACATTATTCATCATTCTGCGGAGAAGGGAGGTACCATCTGCAAGGCATTATGTGCACTTTGTTGATGCGACGGATGATGACGATGAAGAATTATGGCTGAGCCCTAATGGGTTGGAAGCTTTAAACGACCCACTAGTTCTGTAATTAGCATTGTGTGATGCCCGGTCGTTCTTTAACTCTCCCACCACGCTTTATAACATACGGTAACGTGAGAAAGAGAGAGAGAGAGGGGGGGGATTAACTTTATTGAGACCCTGAGGAAATGGATCATGGGAGCCTTATGGGCTCCCTTGACAACCAATAGAAGTGCACTTGCGAGGAACCCACTACGCTATAAATCATTATAATTTTTGTGAAGTAGGGAAGCAGCCACTATGCCATTTTTTGTCATTCTGCGGAGAACCGTGGTACCCGCTAAACACCTGTAAGGCATTATGTGCACTTTGTTGATGCTGTGGCTGATGACGATGAAGAATTATGGCAGAGCCCTTTGTAATGGGTTGGAAGCATTCAACAACATACTCGTTATGCAATTCGCATTGTGTGGCGCCTGGTTACAGAAGTCGCATTGTGTGACGCATGGTTGTTATTTTACTCTTCTACCACGCTACATTACATATGTTAATGTGGTTCCTTCCCACACATGAAGCCTGTATAGGGTCTTTTTGCAAAGCAGTTTCAAGCACCAGCATGGCTCTGAGGTAGAATACTGGGCTCCCACGCACAGGGCCCAGGTTCGAACCTCGTTCCATCCTGGATATTTTGTGGTTACGGACACCGACAGCGGCGGCGGACAACTGGGTTGCCAAAAACGGCTCTTGTTGTGATCTCATAACAGCTTTCGCTGTAAAAAAAGGAGGTTGATAATGCTGATAATACTAAAGGTGATATCTCTTTGCCACGTTTTTTTAAATATGTGTTCACATCCTTCTTTTGTTATGCCTCGTGTTGTGTTCTGAACACACATATAACTTGACCCTTCCACCTGTCTTCTTAACTTCCTTCCAAATAAAATATATTGTTGGTGACATTTTAGTACTGTTCTTAGAGTAATGGAAAAATAATGTTACTCATTTGGCCAGAACAGTAACTGCAACAAGTTACCTTGTTGAATCCTTTAACAGTAACTGTAACATGGTGGCTTGATGTAACTGTAACAGATTTCACAGATAACTGTAACTGTAACATGGCGGCAAAAAAAGAGAAAGTTATTACCCTTCAGGGGCGAACAACAAGTTGAAGATGCCTCCATGGCTAGAATGAACCATTTCAGGCTTCTCTGATGGCACACAATGGCCTTTCAATTTGAGTGCTTGAGTACTAGTGACAGAATGATACTGAGGTGCTGCTACATCATTGGGCTAGTGCTAGAATGTCCCACTGGAGTTAAGTCGAGTCCCACATGCACCTTAATGCCTCGAGTGTAGCCAATAATTGTGTTAAACGTTCTCCAGCATTAACCTATCACTGAAACCTCAACTGTTATTTGCCTTTTGTGCCCCTCTAAGTTAACGGAGCAAGAATCCGCAGCAAAATTACTGATGGTGCTGTATCAAGGAATGCAGCTTGCAACCATGTGCTGAGACCCATCTTAAATTAGTGAATGTAAAAGGGGACCCAAATGAGTGCAGCAAAAGCATTATTAAAATAAGAATGTAATGATTTCACTAAAATGAAATTAGTTCCTTTTTACTCGGAACCTTCCAAGAAAGTCTGCGTTACTTCCACTTTTCTTTAAATGAAACGACTGCATTTATGCAGTTGTGTTTAGCCTGCCTGGTTGTCAGTTTTTAAAAATAGCCATTCACAAACATGTGCAAACCTTAACTAATTGATGAAGGCTGTCCAGGACAGAATTTAAAACAAGGATTGCCCTTCATCAAACAAAAAGTGCCTCGTAATTAAAGAGGCTTAAGCAAGAGCTTGCAGACATTTGACGGTAACAATTTTCAAGCATTACATGGGCTGCTTTTTCATTGAAGTTATACGCACAAGTTGAAATGCAAGCAAAACATAGTCTTGTGTTAAGCATGATTACATGAAGGTGGTGCAATATAGCACCTCACCTGAACAAAAGAAGAGGAATGGATAAAGGTGCCCATTTGTGTTAGACACAACCATGTGAAAACAACAGGTTATCTGTTGGCTTCGCATGGTCGCATGCTACATGATGCCATCTGGCAAAAAAAAATGTTCCACATTCAACGCCCTGGCTACGAGTCATGCTGGCTAATACTCCCAGAATTGCACATGCATAAGCATTCAGAAAAGTGAATGAAGGAGCAGCCACTGCCATAGGACAACTGCTGGTGCAGCACATGTGTAATGCGAAGACTGTGGGTTTGGTCCTCATCGGCGACAGGTTGTATTTTAGTCAACATTCCTTTTCCTTTCTCTTATGATTACCATTTAAATTAAGAACTAGAAATAACACTCCCTATGCTTTCCTTGGCTTCATTACCTGTTGCCCTCACATGGCTGTGTCTTACCTCATTGGTCACTCAATAAGCAGTAGTACCTACCTCAAAGCAAGGAAATTAAATCACAGACACCACACATGCTAGTAAGCTTGAAAATGAAATATACGTTCTGGTCTGCTCTGTCATTTTTCCATGTCAATATAAGGTGAGAGTGCACTAAGATTACTTCTGTTGCACTGTTAGTACAAAGGTGTAAGTTTACAAATGTACACAGACTTTACTTCAGATGTCATTTAAAGCCACAAGTTTGCAACAAAAAAAAAGGAAGTGAATACCCTTCAGGGGCGAACGACAAGTTGAAGATGCCCCCATGGCTACAATGGACCATTTCAGGCTTCTCTGATGGCACTAGTGCACGATAAAGAGTCTGGTACATGTGATCATTGGCGCCAATGTATGAGTGTAGGCCTAGGCGCTGATGGTCCACTTTTCTTCCCCAGAAGTCTACCTTTTTTGGTGCCATAGCGGATCAGTTTTCTACCCTGCAAAAGTAACATCGATACATCAGAAAAGCAAAACCAAATTCTCAGCCAAGCAGAAACGTTACCATGCATCGACCATTTTTTTTGAAACCTTGAACATCTGCAGCTGGATATTAGACCCTCCGATAATAATGACATACCTATACACCAGGCCCGTAGCCAGCCCCCCCCCCCCCCCGAAATTTTTTGATACATGGTGTTTCCACCGAAAATAAATAATGAAAATAGGCATTTTTCTCAAATAGTCAAGGCTTTCAGCAAGTGCCCCCCCCCCCACGAAAAAAATTTCTGGCTATGGGCCTGCTATACACCACTTGTTCACACCAAAATGCAGTAAAGCAAACACTTGGACTACCTGGTAGTGGGGACAAGTTCTTGTGTCACTGCCACACAATAAGGCAAATGTTCTACTGCACCCGTTTGAGCTAGCTTTACGCAAAATAAGAATGCATCATAAAAACACAGTTCATGTCGTTTCACATGTGCAGCAACACATGTATTTATCTCAATAACTTTTAACAATCTTTTCACCACGTCTTTCCATAACTCAAACATTATTGTAGTGGTTGGGCTTTGTGTTTTATTTCGCATAACAGGAGACTTAGACAGTGGCACTTCCCTGATTCAAAGTGAGATGTAAAAATGTGTCACTTGCAGCACTTGCGTTCAAAAATTAGGTTGACATAGGTTTGTCTGCTCGTCTGCAATGCAATTCTAACATTATACTCATCCTACTCGCGTGTCATCAAGAATGCAAAACAAGTATAAAACTTCAAGTAGCAGATACTCTGCTCATAAGTCTGTCCACACTGTGGGTGTTTCAGCATACCAATATCTTAGTGCCCTAAGTAATTGCGGCCTTTCATTTGTCATTTTTAAAAATCTAGTGAAGTATCGATGCTGCTATACTAATCATACGATAAAACGAAATCTTTGAGAGACCTGAGCACAGAGATACCAGTGGTAAACTTCAGGGGCACTCAACTGTGGCAGTTGCAGAGCCGAAAGTTTTATAGCCTTAATTAGCGGCTTCCACTAAACAGGAAATGCTTATGGCGCCGAAAAATGCGAGTACACAATAACGGACGGTTACTTTTAACAGCTGTGTTGAGTTTAGTATAACTATGATCAGTAGCTCCACACGCGATGAACTCGCAAAGGGCACGGCTACATAACGCTGTTTTCGAGTTGATTTTAGTGTTTTCACAGTCCCGTCAGCTTGCGTTCCTGCATACAAGCCAGCGGTACGTGACACAGCACTCCACTAAATGCGACGACCAAAATGTAAACAAAACAGAATACATTAACAACTCACAGGCACTTTCAGAGACTCGAGAGAAAACTCACGAGAAATCGCCAAAAAAAAAGGGGGGCCCGTCCACAAGTCACGCGAAGCAGCTTTCCGTTGACGAGGCAGCCACTGCCAGCGAAGAACAATCGTCAGCTAACCACGTAGAGATCGAGACGCGCCAGACGCAGCGGAAGCAGAGGCGATGGAATTACAGCCTCGCCGCAGCTCAGGTATACCGAGCAGAGCCCGACAGCCAACAAGCACAATAGTACATACACACAAACCACACATACCCGACACAGTAGTAAAGGCTTCGCTTCGCAATGACCGAATCGTAACGTCAGATACGAACTTAATCACGAGGCCTCGGCTGACCTCAAGTGAAACTCAACGGTACAGAAGACGCGTTTCTGTAGCTTGCACGCTATAATATATTACTAAAAGCCGAGTGATCACTGAAACGAAACCTGGCTTCCCGAGAATCATCTGATCATAACGACAACATCGGAACCCACCACAAGGCGCACAGTACAGTACACAAAACACGCAGGAGATCGATCGACATCGGTTACCTCTGTCGACAACTCAGCTGTCACACTAGAAGCAGACTGCTGTTGGTGATAGAATCCCGTGTGCTTATTCGAAACAACTGGGCTAATAGAATGCTTGCACGACACATTGGACAAGGTGTCGCAAAACCACACTGCACGAGCTACACGTTCCTGCTCAAGGCAACACACGCTAAACATACACACACACACACACGCGCGCACACACACGCACACAGCCGATGGCGCGGTTGTGGGGCCTCCTAGCGTCGGATGCAGGCAAGTGTTCTGTGTGTAGGCCAGGCTATGCCAGGCGCTGGGTTGTTGAATGTATGAACTGTCTATTGGTATGAGGTACGAGCCATCGAGAGAGAAGGCCGCGAGTGGACTGAGCGAAAGCATGAGCCGTGGGCACGTGGGTGAAACGTCAACATGGGGATTGATTAGGGACGCGGGCACATTGCGGCGATGGCAGCCGGAATATATTGCACCAAAAATACAATTGACACCGTACGAACAGAAAAAAAAAGGCTGCGGCAAAACGCCTTCAGTGGGCAAATAGCTTTGTTTTGGCCTTGTTTTGGCAACATCTCATAACATGGTAAATATCCTTTACAAGAGGTAGTGACATGGTAACAAACAGCCGACTCAGGACGCCATGTGAAACGGTCTTCCGCACATCTGTGGGAATGTGGTGAAGATATAAATTGCTGCGTAAATTAGGATGAAATAACAACTATTCCACCTATCGCGCCCACATATCCGCTATGTTGTGACGTAGTAATTCCTCTTGCCGCTTTGCTTCCACGGGATCAAAACTAACCAATCGATAAACTTCGTGGTGCGCATCTGTCGTGCGTGTTCTCTTTCGCCCCGTGCCGTTGTTGCTCTGTTTGCACCCTACGTGGCGCAAATACAGATGAAATGTTTATTTTCCATTTCTGGGGAGGAAAGGGCCAGTAAAGGTCTAAGGTCTCTAGGGGGGCATGCCCTCTAGGGGCCGTAGACATGATGTAGATGCATGCCCTCGCTTGCGGCACAGCGGGTAGCGGACAGCCAGGGCGCAGCACACAACAAAGAGAAAGGAATATATTTACCCGATAAACACTTGTATAATAAAAACAAAACTATACACAGTAAATGGTAAATCTTGACCCACTTACATTGGGGACGCTGGCGTCGATAGCGATCTACCTGCATGATGTGTTTCTTGGTTTCGTTTTTTCAATGAGATGCGGAGTGCCCGGCGCGTTAAACGTAGCGACTGCACAGTAGGCATAATTTTCTTTATTTGCAAACTATATAGCATAGTTTTTAAGGTTAGGGGAATTGGCAGTTACCACAGCAGTAACGCACGCCGAGTCAAAGCCAAGGGATAGGTGTTCGGAGCCCGCTTCTGACGATGAGAAGAACATATCGTGCGAATGCAACAAGCTGAAAAGCTAAACGTTCTTCCTTTCGCCTTTGCAGACTCGCCCGCCTCGCCTCGAGCAAAGCGCGCGGAATTCAAACAGAGGGCATCGATCGTCCGGTTGCCTGATCTTGCGTTGTGGTAAACTGGCTCAGATTTGCTACATTTGCATATTTTGTGACATAAAAAAGTACGAGGCCTAACATTAGCACGTGACGCATAACCATATGATATCTTTCTTTTATATGCGAGTCCGACAAACTGCATTATTTTGTTGTCGCAGATGCGGACACATATGTGACAAAAGCTGGATTTGGTAGACATGCCCGTGCACTGGAGAGCTTTTGTCATAAGTGCAGCAATTTAAGCGACGTGTTTTTTCAACACTGAAACGTGTATATTCGTTGATGAATGCGTTAGTTGACGAAACAAATCACTTTATGTGCCAATGCGCGCTCGTTGCAAAACACACACACATTCGCGCATATACATACATAGGCGTGCGCAGGGTTCCCGATCAGTTTAATTTCAGCGCAACCCCCCCCCCCCCCCGTTGGTCAAGTCCAAAAGACAATGTGCTTAGCAATGGATGAAAAAAATGAATGAAAACGAAGTGATACCGTGCTTCGCACAATGGTCTGCCTTTGGTCCTTGGCTTTCCGGGAGTAAGATGGAAGTAAACAGCTATTGGAATGCAACATCATGGTCCATCGACCGGCCGCCATTATTGTCAAAAAACTGCGTGGCCATAAAACCCTACTCTTTAAACAATTAGGGGGCAGGTCCGACTCAGTAAAGGTATGGGGCAGACTATGCGCCCCGCCCCCCCCCCCTCAGGTGATAAGGGGGGGGGTGTCCTTGACTTACGTATACAGTTGAAACTCGATTTAACGAAGTGATGACCGCGCTCAAATTATTTCGTTAAATCGGGAATCTCGTAAAATCGAGAAACGGATCTTTCGGTCCTTCGAAATCTAAAATTGTAACACAGCGACACCCAAAGGCTGCAATGGCATTGTTTTTGCCGGCAACCCACACCTGCGCGTCTGAAAAGTTCGCGAGGGCGGCCCAGACACTCCGGGGCCCGGGCGATGCATGGTGGTTAGACGGTCATCTGAAGCTATGACAGACTACCAACGAACGCTTGCAGTGATTGTGCAAGCAGGTCGAGCGAGAAAGATGCGAGGAGGACCGATGATGATCAGTGCTATCTGTAGCATAGACCATCAAATAGCCAAAGCAACCGCCGCCGCCTCTAGCACCATTCGGTACGTAAGAGCGTTATCGACTGCAGAGTCCGTTGTTCCGTGCACAGGCGCGACGCGCAGCCTCGTCAAAGTAAACCTAGGGCCGTAACTAGGGCCCCTAGATGCTTTAGTGCGATGGCGTTAGAGCGCACACTCGGAGAAAAACCCGTCTCGGTCAAAATTATAAAGAAATCACCGCTTTTTCACTCAGTTACATCAGGAAAAACTTCGTTAGATCGGGTTGGGTGGCCCGATAAGTTCGTTAATTTGGGTTGATGACAACACTGAACCCTATGGGTATTTGCGGGGAACGAAAATTTCTTCGTTAGATCGGGAACTTCGTAAAATCGGGTTTCGTTAGGTCGAGCTTTAACTGTATATATGTCAACAAGACTGCTTTTGTACGTGCACCAGCATTTCTTATGACATAAAATGTTATCACGAGGTCCAAAGATTTATTCATTACAGTCGGACCACACCGTTTCTTACTTCCATTGAAATGCGTGTATTTTTCCTTCAATATAAAGAAGTGGAATTTTGTGCTCCCGCAGTTTCAATTCATTCAACTTTCGGCGCCCCCCCCCCCCCCCCACACACACACACTCACACACGCACGCACACACAAGCTTGCCCAAATCTTGTTTCTTTAGAGGGCCCTGCAACACTGAATAGTCAAGGCTCCTGTGAGCATGTGGGTTAAATATTATTGCATTGTGCCCGCAGCAGGAGTTTTACGATTTCGTCTCAGAAACAGCCGGAAATCTCTTGCTCTCGCCTCGACACAACGCAGTCATCAACTGTGCAGCAGGCGCCCACGGGGTGCCACGACGTGCCGGCGCCACGTATTGTCCCTGGAGTTAGAGTTACTGTACGCCGTAGTGAAAGCCAACAGATATGGTCTTCATTAAGGTGGTATCAAACAAAGAAACGAGCCCTCAGAATTCCCTTCTTTCATGTATACCGTAGTGTTGTTCGTTTTCGGCTTGTATTTTTTTTTATCTCGGCGGGTAAACATCGGGTGCTATTTTTATAGCTGATAACCAGGGAGAAATCGGTTTTTTTTTTTTTTGTGTGTGTGTGGTGTGTGTGGTGTGTGTGTGTGTGTGTGTGTGTGTGTGTGTGTGTGTGTGTGTGTGTGTGTGTGTGTGTGTGTGTGTGTGTGTGTGTGTGTGTGTGTGTGTGTGTGTGTTAAATGCACAATTGTTCCAAGTAATGGATTTATGAAAATTAATAAGTAATAATGACAGCAAATATGTAGCCGTGCTCTTTAGGGTGTTTCACGAGCTGCGTATACCCACAGTGCTGGACGCAGCTTGTGAAATGAACAGGGTTTATAATTTCGTTCTCCTGAGGCAGGGTATAGCTTGCGCGTGTGCACCGCAAACTCCTAGCAACATAAGCGTGCGCAGGGTTCCCCTTCAGGGGGGGGCGAAGGTTCGTCGCAGCGCTCCCCTCCCTATTAGTCAATGTATGCGACTGCCTTTGCGCCCCTCTTCTCGCCCCCCCCCCTACAATGTATAGGGCTGACTTTGCGCCCCCCCTTCTCGCCCCCTTGCCCCCCCCCCCCCCCCTGCGCACGCCTATGCCTAGCAACGTTAAAAAATAGAGAGATAAAAAAATGTTGTTACGTAGTTTTGGAATTCGGGAAGAAATCGGGTCTGACCCGATTCTCCTGAAACATGTTCGGGGTGTAATAATCGGGTAAAATCGGGTTTTACCCGAAATCGAACAACGAGCCTGTACAGTAACTGGAGCATATCACTAGGGTCGCGCTCGTTTGAGTGCTATATAGTAGTGGTTTGAGGATAAGACAAGTCCGCCTCGGTGGTACAGTGGTTACGGTGCTCGGTTGCTGAACCGAAAGTCACGGGTTCGATACCGGCCGCAGCGGTCTCATTTCGACGGAGGCGAAATGCTAGAGGTCCGTGGATTGTGCGATATCAGTGAAAAAATTGGCCGCGTGTCTGCGTGCTACACTGCAAATGCCGTTTCTGCGCCGTTTCAGCGCCGCCTAAGAAACACTATAAGGTATTTAGAATCACGTATCTATGTATTTTCTAGTAAAGGAACACACCACCTAATACTTACGTATTGATGTTGCGCCTCAGATATGCGATACTTGCTTTTTGATCGACAATGTTCGCAAGTATGAACGCAGCTACCAGTTCAAGATGGCTGGGCGTTCAGCAAGTGCTTCAACTACTGCCGGGTGGCTAATCGTGTGACAGACAGAAAGACAGACAGACCAAAATTTCTGCGTTTAACTTCCCCAAGAAAGACTATCGTCTTTAAAAACACCAGATGGTCAACATTTCCGGAGACCTCCATTACGGAGTACCTCATAATCATGTCGTTGTTTTGGCACGTTAAACCCCAGATATTACTATTAGGATAAAACAAACACATATTTCTGGTCAGCGTCGTTGGGGGGAGGGTAAAGGTAGGGGAGGGAAAGAAGTTAGAGGAAAGGAGAAGCCACCTTCTGGAGAGATGAGTGCCCACGAAACCGAGCGCAAGGCCGGGGTACCTTCCCTCTCCACTAGAAAAACCGGTGGGAACCAGTGCCGTAGCCAGGGGGGCGTCCACCCCCTCCTGCCTCCGAAATTTTTACATTATATATATATATAAACACAGAGGGATCGGACCCCCTCCCCTTCCCAGGAAAAAAAATTTCTGACTACGCCCCTGGCACTAGCAATCGAACCCAGTACTTCCCACATAGGAGGCGGACGCTCTAACCCACTCGCCCGCCGGTGCGGTGCCACGTGGCCAACAGGATATTGTTCCGGCGGCTTGACACCCCCTTTGCCGCTTGAGCGCTCGTGGCGTCGGAAGGAGCTCGCTCGTTTTGTGCGATAAATCCGCGTATACTTGACGGATTCGAATATCATTTGCGGCAGGAGATTTATGAGACAACAGGTTAAAATTTGATGACTTCGAAATGTGTCCCACGGACCCTTCAAAAGAAATGAGTATACCGTAAAACTGTGATGAATGCAAGCACTGTTACGCGTACAGTAGCGCTCACGTAATTTAACTCTTCCTTACAAGCCGTCCATTACTGTCACGCCCTGTATAATATTCCTGCGTGTCTGTGTATGTTCTATTCTCTTTTCCAAGCCCACTGCAGTTCTACAAATAATGAAGAGAAGCTATGAGAACTTGCTGTTGTCCTCAATGGTGTACATGTCTTTTAAACGATGCCCCGTAATGTTAAATGATAATAAAATAATAACAACTGTCACACAACCAAGGGCGTCCGCAGAACATTTTGCAGGGGGGTGCATCTGTAGCGGGGGGGGGGGGGGGGGTTGCTCATCCAGCGCAGGTAGCTTTTCTTTCACTGCCGTGAAATGACCGGCAAGATTAGTCAATAGTGTGTAACGTGCAAAGCTGGCTGGCAGTCCTGAAGGCCGTTTCACACCGATATGCTGGACCTGAATGTGCTAATCAAGCTGTTTATTGCTACTGCATCGAAAAATATTATCTGAAATTCCAGGGGAGGCCCCCCCCCCCTCCCACCTCCGGACACAACTAAGGAAGAGTGGCTCCGAGGCGTCCGTCGGCATCGGGCCCGATGGCGCGCGCACGTCCGCGTACTATAGAAGGTGCGCTGCCGCTAGGAAGCGCCGCCCGCGTGTATTTATAAAAGGGACGCTGTCGGCCGCCGAAGTCAGACTTGACAAGAGTGGTCATGGCGCAACGTCGCGCACCTCCTTCGCTGCGGTTCGCTCTCCTGCTGCTTCTGTTCTGGCCGCCGTGCCACGAGGCGTGCCGGGGCCTTGCCCAATACCGGGTCACTCTGGCCACTGCCTGGACTGCCAGTCGTTTCCCCAAGCAGTACCCGCAGTGGCGGCCACCTGCCCAGTGGTCGCAGCTCTTCGGTGCGTATGGACATTGCATGAGTATAGCGCATGTCACACAGCGGTCATTCGCATCGGTAGACGAGCTAACGGCCCCCGCAGGGAAGGCATAACTGGACCGCGCTGGCAATGCACATCGTGTGCGAAGGAACAAGCTTCGCACGAAATGAGCCAATATACCCCATAGCTATAAAGAAAACACGTGTCGGTTTTACTAGGCCGGTGCCGTGTTCGCCAAGCGGACGTCGATGATGCTAGCATGCTGCTGATAAGCTTTGAAAGTCCAATAAATTTTGCATATAACAATAAAGATACATAAATCGTATATAACTAAAACTCGTCGTTCTATAGGTGTCCTACGTACGTGCATAAAAAGTTCTTGCACTCCATCGAGTTTACTGTAATATATCTCACTTCTTTTCTCGCTACTTAGACTGATTAACTGAAATGCGCGAGCCTATGCGGAGTGATTAGGAAGTCGACCTTACAAAATCCAGGAGTGTGCCGCATGGATCGTTAAATTTAAGAAAAAAAAACAGCTTCACTGCGATGCATGCAGTTCAGGTTCTGTGTGTGGTTAAGCTCCGCATGAGCCTGTATCTTGAGCAACATGCGACATATGCACCTTGTCAACGAAGGCTCTCTGCGCACCGCCATAACCTCTTCGGGATGTTGTTAATATGCGTGACTCAACCAAAAATGCACTGCCGAGGCTGTGACGTCAGCTTTTGTGCTCCTGTGCAACAGTCCAAAAAAAGGTGATCCTTCTTGTGCTGAAAGACCTTATGCGTACCTGCATATACGGCGGTCGGTTCTAAAGCAAATCTCTGATTTTCGGTACTTTTGAAACGCCGAGGGCAGCAACGCCGTATTACAGGGTTCATGGCTACTTCTCTTTCCAATTTTTTGTTCTCTTTCGGGGAAGCGTTTTTAAAAGACCTGAAGGGACACTAAAGGGAAACGATGAATAAGTTTAAAATGAAAAATTATTCTTTAAAGCTGTCGCTAATTTCACCGTCATTCACAGAAGAAAAACTGAAGGTTAAAGTGCCATTTTTAAATTTGGCGCCGAGATAACCGCACATAGAATGTCAGTGTGATATCAGAGGTTTCATAGTGTTTTTCGTATTTTGGCCGCATTGGCTCAGCAAAACTTCATGAAACTTGTTGCGTAAAGTCTCTGGCCCCCTTACATGACAATTTACTTCATATTTGCTGATTAAGACCTATACAGGCTCTAGTAGGCGCCGTCAAAACCTGTGACGTCACGGCTGCTGGTGCGGGAACTTCAAGGTGGCGTCACCAGCTACATTTTCTTCTTGCGCGTTTCCCCGATTACCAAGCGTCTTCTCACGGCAAGGTTTTGGCATTGTGAAAGGGTAATTTACTAATACGAGAAAAACCGTTCTTCTCTTTAGTGTCCTATGTATTTCTTTATTGACTCGGCTGTTGTTAGTCGCAAGCAATACGTCATGCACACTGTTAGGTATATCTTCATTGTCCCTGCAAGTACGATGGCATAAGCTCTAACAGAAGTAGCAAAAGCAAATATAGCCGGTATACTTAAAAAGGAGAGAACTATTAGAAATTTGCCATACAAAGAGCACGAGGCCATGCACGTGTGAGGGCAACATGTTTTGAACTGCTGCGATGTGGGAAAATAATCGCACAGAATTTCGCAGCGGACTTTAGGTTTTGTTATGCGAGGATGTTCAGACACATCGGAATAAGTTACGCACGCACATTTCCCATTTGCCAGGCTCTTTTTTTTTTGTGTGATACACAATACGACTTCGATTAAGTGGAATATACGTCGCAGAGCACGAATATGTTAGCGCAATTACCTCCGCGAGTTCAACGCAGGGCCACCAAATTGAGTGCACTAAACTTCGGCAATTGAAGACGGTACTTAGTTATAAGTATAGGCCGGATTTTTAGACATTAAAAAAACGCGTTTTAAGCGCCAAAAATAGGCAGGAAAAACAACGTTTCAGGCCACCAAAGTCGTAAATATAGGCACAATAAATTTCTACACAAATGCAAATCATTTCAAAGGAAGACGTGCGCGACTTCTATTTACGACAGGAAAACAAGAAATGTTATGTTTTATGTTGCAGACAGGCACCAAATTTGAACGTAGCAGTTCAATTGTCCTTTGTCACGCACGCTTTGCAGAACACAGAAGCTCCGCTTATTCTGTAGCGTGCTGAGTCTAGTGTCCACTGTCGAATCAACATACAACTATGCGCCTTTCTTTTCGGCAATGGTGGAGCAGGAGCAGACATCCAGGTCGCTAAAAAGACCTGAAGAAATTCTTCCTACAGGCTGGGTCGAATCGCGTAGAACCAGTTTCTACCCTGGTGTTGAACACCTTAACCCTTTCCCTATCGTGTTTTTTTGGCCAAAAACGATACAAAAATACGGATTTTTTTCTTAGCTGATTCCGTTATACTTGTCTTGAAACAACTAAAAAACCATTTAAATGCGCTTTATTCGCAAGAGACAAGCAAAATAATTTTTTTGAAAATATGCAGGGGATGGCTTCACTGTACTACACCACGAAAAGTGCCCTAACCTCTCCTGTCTTCTATGCAGAAAATGTCCCTGAAATTTAAAAAATAATGCCCAGGGACAAGCCCCTGAAAAGAAGCTTTGCATGCGTCGTTGGTGGTTTGTTTACACCTATCGGCGTCTACTGCCGAAACGTTGGGACGCGATCTTCGTCCGAATCCGATGACTTCGAAAAATATATGCTGCTCTGTGCAGTCACTGTTTACTCGCAGGAGAACTGAAATCATTCATTCCACAAAACCTCGGCGATCAAGCGTTTTCTTTTTCTTTTCCTTTTTTCCTGAAAAAAAAAGCTTCTGCCGGCACGCGCGACCCAGAGGAGGACGCCATTTTGTAATGGCGGTTACAAGAATCCACCATGTTTTTAAGCCAGAGAGAACTCGGCAGGATGAATCAGGGTAGCTTAATTTCGCTGCCTGCAAACGCTGCTTTCACCGTGGACGAGCCCAGCTAGTCTTCCGTAGGAGCGGTACAACCTTCGTAAGCGAGCTCAGCTCGTCTTCGGTAAAGGGTTAAAAAGTAAGTTACAAACTGAACAAAAGCCGCGTGCACATCACATTTTTCGTTTTTATTTTTCTCTTCACTCTCCCCTGACAGCTCTCCGCAATTTCGCATACGCCAACCGCTCGCGCCATGTCAGCGCAGCGGCATATGTTCGCCCGTGCGTCCCATTTCACTGCATGCTAGCGGTTGTTTCCGGGAGTTGGTTGAACTAGACGACTAGGTTGAACAGCATAGAGTTCCAAACAGTCAATGTTGCGCGGTAACATGAATAACAGGCTCAAACTGCACCGGAAAGCGAAACTTGACGTTAAATAGTGTTCATATAGGCGCCAGTTTTGAAAATAGGCATTTATAGGCACTTATAGTCAAATACGAACGCCAAAAATAGGCATTTATAGGCACTATAAGAACAATATAGAAGCCCTCCTTAGCCTCTAATTCATGCTCATATATCAAAATGGTGCGATAGGAACACAAGGAGCAAAATAGGCATTTGCCTAAAATCCGGTCTATATAGTTAGTAAGTCTTGTTTCTTCCATCGTTTCCGAGAGCACCTTTTTTGCGAGGCTAAAATACACGGCAATCCTGCCGTGTATTTTACACGGCCGGTTACGGCCGGTTACGCGGTTTGGTGAGCGCTTAGCACGTTTCTTAATTAGTTGAAGCAAGGCCACTTTAATTGCCCGAAATGCTGTACCTACTCAAGCAAATGACATATGACAAGCCCTTTCGCCGTATGTCGACGTGCGACTCTTGCCGTCCGCATAACGTCTCGCCACTCCCGTGTCATGTCACGGGAGTGGCGAGTTCGTCTTTTGAAAGAGTTGGGCCTCCTCGCTGGCTAAGTCTATATTCCTTGAGGTGAGCGAAAAGGCGTTCTTTTATTTTTTTAAGAGACGCTAAAATCAAGACGCTGGCCAATGCACACGTCTTCCAGGTAAACAGCCCTCTCAACTGACGTCCTCTCAACAGTCCTCTCAACAGATACAAAGATATAAAGTTGCAGTTAAGCAATACCGGCGCAAGCGTTTTTCCTTGTAAAAGTTCGGAGAAGTTTACAAGGACCGAAGGATCGGCGTAGAGAGAGAGAGATAATAAAATGAGAGAAAGGCGGGAGGTCAACCAGTATTGTAGCATCCGGTTTGCTACCCTGCGCTAAGGGGAGGGGAAAGGGAAAGAAAGATGGAAAGGCGTGGAATAACACAACTGCTGAATAGCGACACTTATAGCTGACACGTGCACGCATGCAGTGTGCATTCCTACCACTGAAACGTGATGCGCGGAGGCTTATAGCCGAGAAGCCGGCGTGCCGCTTCAAATTGCGCGTCTTCATGTCAGTACGTGGAAGCACCGCGCTGCCCCGTCAAATGCCACACATTGCACCTGACCAAAATGAAAGAAAAAAAAAAAGCAACGGGAGGGGAGGAAGGGAACGATGCATCTTTTAAACATTACGTGTGGGCAAAGTCCTTTGTAAAATCAAAGGGCTCTTATACACGGCGTACCTTCAAACGCTTCATGCGAGCGCGAGAGCTATTTTACACAGATACTGCGCAGTTCCTATATGTAGTGTACTTGGAGTATACGGATACTACTTGGAGAGTGCTATATCGCCTTGTGAGAGTACTATTTGCCAATTCTCAACCCCATATTCGAGAGTTTACCCACCGCAGTGGCTAGTTCAAACGCTCGTGCGTCGAGCATGGCCGTGCACGTTTCGACTCTTTCCACGGTATCTCCTGCCTCGCCCTAGGTTATTCATTGGTTCTCTAAAAATTGTAGTTGAGTACTGCACGAGCAGTCGCTCCCGTATAAATGTTTCCAGAATGACACTGAAGTTCGGTTGGTCGCTGTAGGCGTGAGCCACAACGCCAGCGTGCACGTTTGGCGCGAGGGCCGTTTGGCTGGCGAGGGCTTGCGCCAGTTTGCCGAACACGGGCACGTGGGCCGGCTGAGCAGCCAGCTGGTGCAGGGTTTCGGCGGCGTGCTGGATGTTTTTCATGGGCCGGCCATCGCCAAGGGCAGCGGAGCATCCAGCGCCGCCTTCTTCGCCGATGCACGCCACTCCAAGGTCAGTACGCCTTGGCGGCGCTCTCGTACGCACTTTTTCACGAGCAGGATATGTTTGCCTGAATCTCGCGTACCCCACGAAATCAGTTGCGTTTTGATCGAGACAGAAGCGTTGCTGTGGTCTGGGCATCACCTTTCGGCAACGGCTGCTTTGAGTGCACGATAAAGAGCCCCAGACGTTCAAAATTAATTTAAGAGCTTTCCATTATACAGCAGCCCCCATAACTAACAGTGCGCTTCCGAAAAGTTAAATTCAACAATTTCATTAATTAACTATCGCTCCGAAAACAATGTTTCGGTGCTGCCTAAGACCATGCGCAGATACAGGGGCACATCCGCGTGAAGCCCGCGCTAAGTCACGTTTGATTTCGTCTTATGAGAAATCAATGGTGTATACTCTATACTTTTTGCCTTTAGGCAGTGAGGCTGCTGCGCCTGGTTATCGCCATAATCGGTTTCTCGGAGGGTGATAAATTAAGGCAAATAAAATAGCATTACCTTTCGCTTGTGGAATGTATACTTTTTCGACTCATATTCTTCTTTGTGTCGCCTTTCTGGGAGTATATGCAAATGGCTGAGCA
The DNA here is from genome assembly GCF_013339695.2 of Rhipicephalus sanguineus. Taxonomy (NCBI): domain Eukaryota; kingdom Metazoa; phylum Arthropoda; class Arachnida; order Ixodida; family Ixodidae; genus Rhipicephalus; species Rhipicephalus sanguineus. The sequence continues at coordinate 280,295,032 of NC_051176.1, forward strand.
CAGAGTTGACGCCCGTATAGACAGCTATCCTACAGATATATAGATGGATATCGTCGATATCTATGAATCGCTTAGTTGCTATAGTCAGGGCATTTCGCTGAGCATCACACCGTCAAAAAAGTGAAAACATCCTCACGAGTGATCGATCGTGAATACATGGAGCTTGGCAAAACGCTGTAGTTAAATTTATTGAGCGATTTCGATAGCTTGGAGCCATTCATCACAGCATAATTAATACACCTACGTAAAGCGCCTTTATAAAAGGCACCGACTACGGGGGTCCGGGCTTCGGGCACCTTCCCTTACCCCAAAGCGTTCCCAATGTGTCATTGCTATAACCTCCGCTGTTTTCTGGAGTAACATTTCAGGTAATGTATGCTAAGTCACATAAAGGAAAGAATGAAAGAATTTAGCATAAAGCAGACACAGGCAGCTGATGGAAACCAATAATTAGATTAAGATACAGAACTCATTTCCTTTCTTTTTTTTTTCACGTAGAAAACAGCGCTACGAGACGGGACAAAGGACAGCGCCGTGTTTGTGCCCTTTCTTTGTCCCGTCTCGTAGCGCTGTTTTCTACGTGATGTCCCGTCTCGTAGCGCTGTTTTCTACGTGAAGTCATGCACCAACCAGCCCAAATCCGTACCCTACTCCTTTCTTTTATTATTAAACAGTAAAAATTGTTCAGGTCTAACGTTTCGTGAGGACCCATCGTGCAGTAACCGTTATCTGACGGTGCTCCCTCATATCTTCCCTCAGGTGACGGCCATGTCGCGTCTAGTTCCCAGCCCGGACTGGTTCGTGGGCGTCGACGGAATCGAGCTGTGCGAGGGCGGCCGCTGGCGCGATTTGTTGCATGTCGACGCGCAGCTACTAGACGCCGGCACCGACCGGGGTCTGACATTCACAGCACCGCGCTGGCCCTCCCAGCCGCCTGAGAACGTCACACGCATTACGGCCCGCTCGCCGAGCCACCCGGGAGCCGCGTTCCACTACGCGCACCTCGAGAAGCTGCCTCGCATCGGCGTGTTCCAGTTCCGCAAACTGCACGAGTACGCCTCGCACGGGGACGCCTCGGCCGACCAGCCGCACGGTGAATGGGTGACCGCGGAGCCGACGGCATCGGACGTCGTAATGCCCAGCACTGCACCTTCCGCGGAACCCAGCAGTACCACGAGCAAACCACCGTCGGAAAACGGTAGGTATAACGCCGTGCGCTCAGCCTCTGTTACAAACTTTCTCATTTCTAAGACGTCGTGGATAAGATCACCAACTCCCTCCCGTGATGTTTCCGCAATTTATCAAAGAGAAGGGAAACTGGGGCTCGATCCTGTTAGTCACAATCAGATGAAGTCAAAAGACAATTAAAACAAAGACATAAGATCAATTGTTTTATTTGTTAGGGTAGTTAAAGTGGACGATAAAACATTTTGCGGCAGGTGGTACCCGAACCCATACTTCTGCGCATCGCAATGCTTTCAGCCGATCAGCGGTCATCTTGGCTCCTCTCAGGGCATGTCATGGATAGCATTCACATTTGCAGGAAGAGACAGAAACAAGTCTTCCACTGGATATCTGATTTTCAACAACAAAATGGCTACTTTTATAGTTGGCAACAGAACGAAGAATGAAGGGGCACTGTCGCCTCAAGTTTGTGATATGCATCGTGGATCTAAATTCGCACCTTTGCCTTGGAGAAATGGAACCTAATTATGGTCCTATGCTCTTCCGCGGTGAACCTTTTTGGAAATGCCGCCATGTTCACTTCCGAGCCAAGAAAACAAAACTAAGCTTATAAAACGGCTATAGTAGCTAGAGTTCTGCACCATTAAATCTAGACAACTTCGGCAGTTTATCTGACGATTTACAGTTACCTAGGGCGCAATTTCTTTTTTTTTTTGTAAGGCTAAATTGCGTTTATCAGAACCCCCTTGCGTTGACCACTTAATTGGGTGCTTTAATTTGCAACGAGCTTTTTCTCGCATTCCATCCCCGTCGCAATGCGGCCACGGCGGCAAGGAATCAAACTCGCAACCTTGCCTTCACCAGCATAGAAAGGTCAGAGCTGTATACCCGGAAGATACTGCGTTCCTTACCTGCTGTCGATGGCTCGATCGGGTGATAATCCTAAGCCACCGACAGCAGGTAAGGATCGCAGCATATTCCGAGTGCCCGCGAATGTCCGCATGCCTTCTCGTAAACCGCATGAGACAAAATATATAAGAGTTCGCCTTCTTCTGCAGCAGGTCAGGCCGTCTGTTCTCGAACCAGGTTGCCCGGCGCAAACAGTTTTGTTTGCAGCCTCGACGAGAATACGCGCGTGTTTTCCACGCCAATCAACCGCCAGAAGCGGCACGTACAAAAGCCAGCACCGCGAGCTCGGCCATCTCCGGTTCCTGCTCAATTTCGTCTTTATGAGGCGTCTTTCGTCACAAGCCGGTGGCTTCGTCGTGACCACAGTCATATTTCCGGTGAGCGACGAAAAACAAAAAAACAACACGGGGTCAGCACGATCCCGTCAAATGGACAAATTGAAGCTACTTGTGTGCGACCCAGAACGCGTCACGGACGGCACTCCCTGTCAAACAGTCTGCTGACTGCGAAGTCGTCTGCGGGCAAGCTGCCAAGCCTTAAGACAAACATTTCAGGCTGCCTTTTTCTGGTTTTTGTTCATTACAAGGCTGAACGCTATAGCCGAGACGTTTTGTGTGTCGTGTCTGTATACCTGAACAGAATGCCAACCAAGTTCCGAGAACTGAAAAGAGAAAGATGGTAACCGCCGTTTACCTATACAGTTTAGTTTGGCCCTTTGGTCCATGCCCCTTGCCAGATGGTCGGTCCTTGCTTTTTGTTTCTTCTTTACTGCAGAGGGACTTTACAAGAGCCGCCGGAAAAATGACGCGATGCGCAAGCAGTCTGCGGCAACCGCAGCACACCGCGCAGCTTTGAAACTGCGTGTTATGCACCCGGACAAAAATTGGTAGATACCAACGGGTATAGTAAGTTAGTAACCTACGTGCACATGTCGTGCCTCCAGATGGTTATCAGAGCCGCAGCTGGTAATTGACAGCAGGCAGGCATTATGAGCGGGTGTTACATGTCAGTGCAACCACAGCTCTTGGTAGTCACGTCGGTTCGATATATACAACGTACACGGCGGCACGTGGCTAGTTATTGTTTCTTTCAAAGTTTCGATGCAGTCGGAAGTATATTTGCCATTAAGGAAGCCAGAGATATGCAAACGTCCTAGAGATTAATTGTATTCTTCCTCCTTGAACGCAAACGCAGTGTTCCAATCGAAGTCGCTCTCCTCGAGGTACATGCAGCTCTCCGGAAATGCTGTATGTAGCTATTTCACTGTGGCTATATTTACACGAACCCGATAAAGCCGGGCAGGGTTGGTTGGCTGGACCGAAGTCCGGAGGCCTGGTTAACGTAAACGCGCTAGCACGTCGAAAAGAGTCGGTGTGCGGGTCGGGTCAACCCCGCCTACAAGGAGTGCGCAGGTGGGGAATAAACATCTGAGGGGGCGCCAAATCAGTCCCATACATTTACTTAGACGGACCTGTCCCGTCATTCTATAAAGGGCTGTTATGAGGGGAAGTGTGGGACTAAATAGAGTCAAGGTCCTAAGAATTTCAATCAGAACGACAGAACCAAAATCAACCTGGTCTGGGTCACCGCTCACTCGGGAAACCCCGGTAACGAGGAACCGTATAAAGTGGCCCAAGGGTTAGCAAACCGGGTCGCGCTTTCCTGGGAACCGGACCCCCCGATAGGAGAGGTAGTGTCCTCCTACAACGAACTTATGAATATGTGTACAAATATGACAGGAGATTATGCCCCATACCACACAGCAACGCAGGCCACTATCCTCCCACCCATACCACTCCTCATTGCTTAGCGATCTTCACAGGAGGAGAGGTTGACTCAATATGCAGAGAACATGCCTCAGCAAACCAAAGTCACATCCTCTGGGAATGCGAGGGCCTTCCTCCACCCAAAGAGCTTCTTCGAGCTCCTACAGAAACGACATCATCATCATCATAATAATAATAATCATCATCATCAGCCTGTCTACGCCCACTGCAGGGCAAAGGCCTCTCCCGTGTTCCGCCACTCAACCCGGTCCTGTGCTTTCTGCTGCCACGTTATACCTACAAACTTCTTAATCTCATCTACCCACCTAATTTTCTGTCTCCCCCTCACGAGTTCATGTCAGGTCTCCCATGTCAAACGACATGGGAGGCCTTAATACGGTCGCCCGACGAAAAACTTCAAAAAAGCAGTCATTGCCTGGGCGCAAGAGGTCACCGCAGACAAGCAGCCAGCTCCAAACTCCTGAAATTTCTTTTTAATAAACTTGTAACCTTCTCCTTCTTTAGCGCAACGGAAAGCTTACCGGTCAGAGTGCATAATCACGGAATGGAAACGCGGAAAACGCCGTGCAACATTTATAATCAAATTTTTCGATCTGCGGCGAAATATGAAGTCGTATACACGTAACACATGCTGCAAACAGTGGGAGGTGAGCGCGAGAGCGGTTCGTGTTTCGAGCGCGACGGTTTGCTGCGCATGCGTCCACTCCGCGCAAATGCGCAGCGGCTCTGCCGCGAAGGCAGCGCCGCTTCTCAGCGTGCTACTTTTTTTTTTTTTACCCCGTAAGCAGCACGGAATACAGCGGGGATGGAAATAATATGCGTATTCTAATTTTGAGCACTAATTATGGTGCACATGAAAACATCAGGCTACGTACAGCAAATTGAACGACTCCATAATCCAGCTTCAAAGCTTTTCCGCTAGGCTGCGCGACATACGGGTTTTTTGTTACTTTTAAACGCGATTTGAAAATATAAATCCTAGTCAGATCGAGAAAGGATGCCTGAATCTGACACTATAATTCACGGTATTTTCATTTCGACCAGGATCTAATCACACGTACGTTCTGGCCAGTTGTCGGTCCGGGTTATGGCCATGTAAGTTTTTTATTATAATGGCGGCCGAGGACCCCCGATGTTGCCTTCCAAGAACAATTTACTTCCCACCTATACCAATGGAAAGCTGGGGACCGAAGGCAGACCGTTGTGAGAAGCAGGTCATTGGTTGATTTTCATTCTTGCATCCATTGCGAAGCCTTCTTTTCGTTCGGACTCGACCAATTGGGGGGGGGGGGGGGGGGGGGGGGGCTTCGGTAAAACGGGGGCGAGGAATGCCTACCAGGGTGGCTCACTCGACCACCCTGCAAAAAAAAAGTAATAAAATTCACGCACGCTTACCATTCCCTAAAATGCGAAATTAGAGCGCAGCTGTTTATGTGTTTGGAATTCGCGATACGCGAACGGCAGGGTGCTCTCGGCAGCGGCGTTTAGCGTCGGCTTCGGCGACGCGAACCTCTTGACTCTGGCGCTGCAGCCTCTGGTCGGGCAGCTTGTTTAGCAGCAGCGGCGCAGACGAAGCATTTCCACTGCCGTTGCTCACAGAAAGAAAGCGTGAACGCGTGGCTCACGTTCTCTATAGCGCGGCGGCGCTCCCTCTTCGCGCTTTCTTTGCTATGTCGTCTTTCATCCTCCACTACGTCTCCTCAGCCTCTACTTTCTTCCTAATGCTTACGTTGTACCTTCCTCCGCTTTCCTGCCATCATTGTTGTGATGTTCTACAAGCGACGTACTGCCGCTCCGGGACTTGCAAACACCGGCTTCCGGTCACTCAGCCGCGCGGCCAGAGCGAAAGGGATATTGGGTTACTTTTTCCCCTTCAAGAAGGACGGAGCGCACGGATCGCGCCTTCGTGAACAGGCATTGTTTTGCAAAAATAAAGCAGTTCGTACCCAGCAGCCGAGAGGTGTGGTTCTTCCCGCGGAACTCCACACAAACCCCGCGACGTAACAATTTGTCTCTGTTTTCGCTGTCTTTCATCCTCCCCTGTGCCAACTGCTCGCTCAGTTACAACGGTCAAAAAGTTAAGGATGTATATGAACGAAATTGAACGAAACTTATGTCCTCCTCAATTCAGGGGCTTAACCAGAAATTTATTTGTGGGGTGGGGATCCGATCCCAGTTTATGTAAGTTCGTTATGCGGTGCTGTGCAGGCTCGTGCCAAGTGTCAGGATGGTCGGCGTGGTCGGCTTGCAGCCAGACGTGCGGCCTGGGCCAGTCGCGGCGCCATCGGCGGATCCTGCGCTATCCGTCCAAAGGCGCCGCTCCCTGCCCGCCGCTGCACGAGCTGCGTTGGTGTGGAAGCGCCAGGACATGCAGGATGCCGAACACCTACTTCCGATGGAACCGCTGAATCCCGACCATGCACGGCGCTTCGGCGGAAACGCGCCTTCAGTCCGGCATGGCTGGCAGCTTTACCTCTGGTCGATCTCACCCCTCAGGAGAGAGAGACAGTGATACCGAACCCTATGTACCCTTCAAGTCGTCTAAACCCTCGTCTCAGGTGTGCTGGATGCGTCACTTGTCCAGCACATGCGCTATATACTGCGGGACTGTCCGAAACGAAACAATTCCTGATCGCGCTCCTCGTCCTCCACAGAGTTGGCAAACAGCTGTACAGTAAGAAATAGTACAACAGATCATCTAACGGACGGCAATTCGTGACATGCCACGGAGAAAATCTAAGCACTGGTCCACCGTCGGAGTAGATGCACGCAATCTTCACGCGTTTTGAATAAACGCGACAGGGCGTGCGCGCATTTTTGGTTTAGCTTTTAGGGGCGAAGCACACGTCCATCCGTTTGGCGTCCGTGCTTACACAGCACCGTGTAAAATCGAAACATAAGGTTTAACAATGGACTAATATCAATAACAATTATGACAGAACAATATAAAACACTTGCAAGCACAAACCCTTTATACTAGTCGGCGACTTCAACTTAGACATTATGGACCTTATGACCTAGCTTTGTAGTAGACTCTTCATGTTACTTTATGTTACTTTATGTCACTTTATGTCACTCAGTTTACATTATTTGGGGCAACGCTCGGGTAATGTACGGTTATTCACCCATACGATATACCCACAGCTTCGCCCACTCGTCATGATTCACTTCGTAGAGATGCGTGTTTTCTGGTTTAGCTTTGACACTTTGTTAACACTGCAGCGTAGTTGTGAACAGCGAACATTGTCAACGTATTCTGGATAACCGAAGTACAGCCCTCTCTTGTGACGTCACATATGAAAGGCCACGCTCCAAGTATCAACCGTGCTTTGCAAAACGATGTAATCTTCACCCGTTCAAATGTAGTGACTGAAGGTTTGGCATTTCGGCGCTGCTTAAACTATAGGGAGAATGCATGGCTTCTGTATATAGGAGGAGTACTGACACAGACGTACGTGAATTGCCCCTCTGTCTGTAATCCCCTGCCCTAGTTCCGATTTCACAAGTGTGCTTCTTTACACTGCACTATTACCCAACTAACGGCGGCACCGGTCAGTCACGGTTCAAACGAAGTGCCAGCAGCACATGCAGGCTTGTAGCTTTAGGTTTTCCAGTTTTTCCAGGTCGCAGAAAATTTGGCTTTTAAACTATGAAAATGGTAAATTTAGCCCTAAAGTCGGCGGAAGCCGCGGTTTTTGCTTCACTGTTCGGGTAGTAATTGTTAATTTTTTTTTTCGTATATCAAAGCGCGCGTGTTCACAAAAAGGTAGAATAAGTGATTTGGTATCACTTATTATCACTCGCAACTTATCACTCGCAACAAAGAAGCGTTGCGCCTTCGGACGGCAGCGCGCGTGTGCACACAATCAAACGCCGAAGTCTACTTCGCCGCATAACACAGTCGTGTATGGTGAAGCCAGCTTGCCGTCAACCTCCAGTGCTGATTGATGCGGCGGACATCTTCCGTATATCGCATGACAGCCACTTTGGATATACTTCATACATTATGCTAATGCATGTAACTACGTTTAACGCACGCAGCTGGAACCGTATTCTCGGTTGATTACCTTCGGTGATTAATTTAATTGGAACAGCACGACGCTTCGCTGAAGCGACGGACATCTCGTCAATGCAACCAATGACTATGGGGTGTGGAAATAAAGCTGAAGGCGGGCGTGTCATTCTTCTCGTCACGCTTCAATACCTCACTGACAGATCGAAAATACGACCCTCTGTTTGTGGTTGTTGCCACCAGCTAACGGTATTCCCGGATGCTCGCACGTAGTATTGAGTGCGAGGGTGTCACTAAGTACATTAATGTCCACAAACATGATAACAAGAGTGCTAAATACACATAAATCGCTGGTAGAATATTTTTCATACCCTTTTTTTTTTGTTTATTTGGCGAATATTTCTTCCTCGCTCGAAGGGTGGTGAAAATGAGCGCCAGCATCGTGATGATGATGATGGGTGGCGTTTTATGGCGCAAGCGCCAGTTACACTTCAGCCATCATCGTCGTCTTCGAAAAGCTGGCCACGATACTGCTGGAATGAACCTCGCCTAAACAAAACTTCAAGGCGCAATGCCATAATTTATCTTGCGTCTCACTCAATGTACCAGACTCCCCACCCACTACTCCCCAGGAAAAACTGTAAAGCTACGCCTCTGGCTGCAAGTAGTGCAACTGTATCTTGTAAAACAGTGTCTAGATCGCGGCCTTCTACTACACACACCTTACGGAAGTGCTCGCACAGCTGCTCGACTAGAAGTAATGGCGAGGTTAGAATCAAGCGCGGATATGTAACATTCACATGTCTTCTGAAGGCCTGTACAAAGCTTTGTGCCATCCAAGAAGTTAGTGTTGGTGACACACGCCAGACAAGCGACTTGCGTCAATTTACACGTATAACCGAAACCAGTATGTATTTACTGACAGCGCAAATTTGACTAAACGTCTACCGCTAGAGGTACACGTAACGGCTGCGAACCGACGCTTTGGTTTCATGTACTCGCTGCTTCTAAAATTTCACAAATATTTGTTCATACTGCAATGCATGGGGAGTGAACGTCAGTCAATATTATTTGGTTCTAGTAACCTTGTCTCGAGGCTTTGTTCGTTAAAGCCTGTGTAAATAAGAAACCGTTCTTTGTCGGCATGTTTTGAGAAGCTCGTAATAGAGTGACCGAGAATTGGCAGGCAGTCATGCTGACACGTTGTTAACCCGACCTACGATATCGGTTTCGCGACCCATCTCCAGTGGTGGCACTGCGCATTGGACCAGGTATGTGAGATGCCAAACTGTAACCGTTGCATAGGAAATGCGTGTGTGCGGCTCACTCTCTCACAAAGCGCAGCTTTCTCGAAAGGGACACTCTAAGAGAAAAGAAAAAAAAAAGAGTATGTGTTATCGGTGAGCCCTGATTTGTCACGTGCCTGACTCTCTTTAGAGAGACACATTAACTCTCCTTTGGGTGCCACGACTTGTTTGTTTGGTAATTTCCAAAACTGGTGAGGAGCCATCTCGGCAATGACATTGTTTACAGGGCGTTCTTTTTCTTTTTTAAATACGTACTTTTTATTAAATGCTACGATGGTAAGGCGTCTGTCGTCTTCGCCCACGAACTCTACGTCGAGGGGGAAATAACTTGCCGCTGTTCAAAAGACCAAGAAAAAATTGTTAACATTCGTTATCAATTTGCAGGGCAGTTGTTTATACGGGAAAGTCATAGTTGTGACATACCCCATTTTTAAAAATGAAAAAAAAAAATCGCACGTAATTTGAGATATCCATCTTCGAATGTGAAGGCCTGATCCAGGCGATATGAGCGCGCCGGGAGCGCAGAAAAGGCGGCCGCTCTGTTGCGTCAGACCGGAACTTCCCGTGACGAAATTCGAATGAAGGCCTCCTAGCAGCAGGATATGGCCAGGAAAAACGGCAAGTCGTCCGAGTGCACAAGCGGACCGCTAGCTTATTCTTTGCAAGCGATGTGGCGCGCTTATTCGTTCGCACTTAAGGTCCCTATATTAATAGAGGGACTTTATTCGCACTGCCTGCAGGAAGAAGCGCCGTAATGGCTGCCCCAGAGTTTTACGCTGTACCGTGAAAGAAAAGATGAAAAGTGCGGGTTTTCTTGCGCACAGCGCGCACCAAGCACCAAAGATCACATGCAAAACGTAACTTTCGTTAATGTGTTCTCCAGGGTCGAGCAATGCTTCAATCTAGCTTGCTGAATCATAGGAATACAAATGTAATGTTCATTAGACTTCAGCGGAGTCAACACTGGAACCACAGACGTTAATCTGATATGACGCCTGTATCGTAGGAGTACATATACAGTAAGATGGCAAGTTGGGCCAGTTGGTTAATTAACGTTCATGTTTGAAAATTTGGTTGAAGTGCACCGAAAAAGACAGACTCGAAGAAGCAGACAGGACAGCGCTTACACTCACAACTGAAGCTTTATTAATCAGAAAAAGTATATAAGGCAGATACACGCGGTTCCTCGCGCATGCGTAACAGAGCAGGGCGCAACAAAAAAGGCACGATCGTATCGGGATTACAATAATTTTGTGCGTTACATGTAATTTAATAGTTATAGCAAGCACTACGTATATCTAGATACGCGTATTCCTTATCGTGCAGCACAATTGTGGCTTGACTAACAGTCATGTCCCCTCTTCCGGATGTGGTATGATTCTACTATCTCGCGAGTAAGCTGATCCTTATGTCGAAAAATGATCTGTTTCTTTAAACACCGGGTAACCTCCGCAGTTTTTACAGTGATCTGCAAGATGAGTGTTGTTCTCTAAGCCGATCATTTACGCATCTTCCAGACTGTCCGATGTAGACATTACCACAAGAAAAATGAATCAGGTAGACCACCCCCTTTACGCATTTTACAAACATGTTTCGGTGTTTCTCGGAGCAAACTTATTGTGAATCTTTCTGAACGCGCGGACACAAGCCTGCCAGTTTGTTTTTTGCTGAAAACTTCACGTCTACGCTCTATCTACTGCCAACATGTTTCAAGTTGTGTGCCAACTTGTGCACATATGGAATGACAACCATTCTCCCGCGCTTCTTTGGCTCCGAACTGGCTCCCTGTTTTCTGCCCTTTATTTCTCTGGCTAGGACCGTGAACACTGAAAAAATTCTTTTTCTGGTTTTCTAGAGAGGCGATTTCAGCTCCCGATCATGTGTTTATGCAGATTTGTGCAGTAACTTGACTAATAAAGGCATCGAAACACAGTCCTCTGCGAAATTGCCACGCTCTTCGCTAAGCTTAATTGGGGATACCAATGCAAGGGAATAATTTTCTTGATATCACATACCTCTTGAAAAGTAGGCAGATATTCAGGGACATCAGAACGCGACCATTTCCACAGCGGAAGAATTAGGGACAACAAAAGTGACGAAGAATGGTTGGTGCGTGTGGTTAAGCAAGCTTTACAGGAACAGCCCAAGCAACGCTGGCCGACTGCCGACGTTTGGCTGATCACTGGCAAATAGCCGGCACCCGACTTCACTGGCCACCAGACATCCGAAAAGGGTCGGCCGGAGGTGCGCTGCCAGCTACGTCGGCACTAGATCGGCTGCACGATTCGCGCCACCGTCGGTGGCCGAGTGAACGCCGAGCGCGCCAAACGCTTGTCGGCACTTGGTCGGCTGCACGATTCGCACCACCGTTGGTGGCTGAGTGAACGCCGAGCGCGCCAAACGCTCGTCGGGGCGACAAGTCGGCAACACGTCGTGCCGGCCTTGGTTGCCGGCAGAGGATTCGAACAGCGTGTATTATTTTAGGGCAGCATAAAATACACTGCAGGAAGTGTAAACAACTCCTACAGTGTGATTTTTTAAACATTACAAAAATCACCTGTGACACACAACATACTTGTGGTCCTTGAGCTGATTACACCAAGTGGTAGAGATTATTTGTGCGAACAATCCAAATACATTATTGACTAAACAAAAATAATAGCGAGCCATTACATTCGTGCATGGTTTCTCCAGGCGTGCATATCTACTTTTAAAGATTTTTTCGAGACCATCATTCGCCAAGTGTGCGACAGTATTTATATACATGGGCGTTAAACTAGGCTTTTGTCGTTGTTCGATGCTTAAAACTTATTCTTACAAAAATAAACGCGACTGAAGCAACAGTGAACTTCTGCCTAAAATTTGATGGCATAAATATTAAATCGTAAGATTTCATTCCAATTATTGCAAACTCAGTGGCTACAGTTAGTCAGTTGCAGTAGGTAAGTCAGTGTAATTTTAAGGTCATTAATGAACTTTATTTAGATAGGCGATTATTTACTTTGCTTTTTCATGCAAGTAATTTCACCCGCTTGCATTAAACCGAGCTCACATAATACATTTATGTCATTTCTGAACTAACACGGCCATTAAAAACCATTCTGTATAATCTAAAAGAAGCATCGTCTGTATACAGACAACATGAAGCATGAAAATTTTTGCGTGCTGCCCGAGCAGCGCTGCACACCCAAACAGTCTGTGGATAGAGAGACACAGTGTTTAGTTCTAACAGCTAGTCCTTTATTATGTAATTTGCGCAATGTAATGAGTAAAAGTTCTTATCTTTCGCTGACGGATAAGTCAGGCAAGCGGAAATACCATATATGCTATGTGAAAAAAACTCATCAAAAGGCGTGGCCGCAATGTAAGATTTTAGTACCAATACACGAACAAGAAATATTCTTTCAAGATTGTTAGAACGAGCACATAGCAATGGCAATCCACTGAAGACTCGTGCTGTGAAAAATAAAACGCAGGAGGCGGAAAAGTGCGGGAAAGAAGAGGGTCAGAAGGAACCGCGCTGCTCCGTGGAGTGAAAAGCACATTTAAAAAAAGAAGCAAAAAAACATGCGCTACGGCGGCCCGCGCCCCGGCAGGTCCCGGTGGGGAGAGGGAAACTTCTTTCTTTCCGCTGTTCTGCGGTTTTCTTTCTCAGCGTGGAGCCGCCTCCTCTTTCGAAGAAGCCGCACATCTGCAGGCCCGCCGTCAGTGCCCAGCAGTGCTTTTTGCCGCCAAGATAAGAAAATGGGACACGTCCGAAACAGCACCGCTAAAGACTTGCGTTTGTCAAAATTTACGCGTGTACGTCTAGGTAGCAACAAATTTTCAATTAAGTTAAAGCGAATTTATCTTTTTTTTATTGTGCAATGTAGTTACACCTTTACCTCCCACAGATAATAAGCTCTGGCTGAAACCAGGGAACTATACAGTTACGACGGGTATATTCCCCGATATGCCTATTTGAAAAGTTTCTGTTATCCCATCACTTTGTGAGAGGTCGCCTTGTATATGTTTGTGACATTCATCCTTTTAGCACAGCATTTCAAATAAAAATGAACCCTTGTTTTTAATAAAAGACAAAGCAGGTACACCGTAACCTACATTATAAAGAAGTTAAAATACTGCACAATTAGGATATCACTGCCTCAAGATATGAAACAATGCCACTCAGAAGTCGCATTGTGGTCGTTTTATACGTCTTGAAAATACTAAACAAAAAGATAAGCGAGCGAATATGATGCATGGAAATGCATGAGAAACATTCCGCGGATTTGTCTAATCTTCTTACTCATACGCATGGGCGTCCGGAGGGGGGTGCAAGGGGGGGCAGCTGCCCCTCCCTGGAATTTCGGATAATATTTTCCTGTGCGGTAGCAATGTGTTACACAGCTTGATTAGCATACTCAGGTCCCGTTCTTCTCTATTTTCAACCAATTTCGCACGTTGCACACTACTGATTAATCTTGCAGGTCATGTCACGGCAGTGAAAGCTGTCAGTGCTGGATCTCCCCCCCCCCCTTGCACCCCCCTGCAACAAGTTCTGCGGACGCCCTTGCTCATACGTATAAAAGAATCGCATATAATGGAGCATTTGCGGCGGGTAACGCGCAACGCACACTGCTGTTCTGTTGGATCAATGTTAATAAAATGTTTGCTAGTTCAGTTATTTCACAGAATAATAATTATCCATAGGAGCAACACGTGCTTAAAACTGGACGCTGTAGCTTTATATTTCTATGATTCTATGGACGCTGTAGCTTTATATTTCAAGACGCATTAGACAAATGCATAGCTAGTGCCTCGCGGTAATCTGCCGTCGACGGTGCCTCGCATGTAAAACGAAAAAAAGTAATAAAATTACATTGCTAATAGTAGACGCTTCACGTGCCGTTGACGATGTGTGTGGCTGACTGTCTGCGCAACGTGAGCGTACAGTACGTTTCTACACATATGAGAGCTTAATTATCAAGTCCCTTGCCGACGCACCACATGGGACCAGGTGCACTGCTCGACACCGTTAGATTGATTTATATATTTGTCCAGCCTTACACCGGCTGCATAGAGTGATGAGGATTTGTCAGCAGAGCTCATCAATCTAACGCCGTTGTTATCGAAAGCAGAGCAAAATAACGCGACGTGGTGAAAAGTATTCATCTCTGATCGAGTGACAAGTTGAACACCGGTCAATTTTACTTTGAAATTCAACATTTAGGTTTCGGGCTAACAAGCGCGAGCGCGTTCGGGCAGTATGTTGAGGAATAAGTCGTGTAGTGCAGCTACAAACACGATGACGTCCTTTGGTCAAACAAGGAAAACAGCAATGACCGTCAACCACAGACGTAAGGGAAACTTCCGGCTAAGGAATAACATCGAGTTTTGCTCTGAACTGACTGAAGTTAAGCTATTATTCGGATGCATTGCATTGCAGAACGTTAAGCTATTATTCGGATGCATTGCATTGCAGTTAAGCTATTATTCGGATGCAATGCAGCGCATGCATTGACTCAATAGGGAAGTTGGAATTCGTCGGCGTTGTGAAGAATTATTCGTTTGGAGACATATCGTTAAAATATTTTTATAACCTTGAGAAATCGCAAGATTTGAACACTCTGGAGATCAATGTGTTTGCCACCAGGAAGTACATAACGGATAAGAAAGTGCAATCACACGAATTTATCTTTAATGTGGCTTTACAATGGTCCATTGGGCTGCGGTATAGAATTGACTGAAATAGTTCGCGAATGGCACGTTGATTGTAACCGACCACGTACATTACACCATCTATTAGTAATAAACTTTATTGAAAATGAATTAATTCAATCTTTCTCCCATCGGAAAGGTTTTGGCTGCTTTATAGCGAGCCGCAAAAAATATTAATTTCGTCACACGAAACGTGCGAAATAGAGATCTCGCGGACTGTACAACCTTGCTGGAAAACTTCAGCTGCGTGTTTCAGGGGCGCGAAAGCTCTAACTGATTATATGAAAAGCTGAATTGCCAAGTGATCTTAAAATCTGGCGTTCTTGCAGCTTATTAAATGTCCATCTGTCTAAGAATGATGTCGCATTTGCAGTTCTGCTCCAATCAATAACCCCAGCACTAAAGTTATGTTTGCTGTGCCTCAGCATTCCCGAATCCAGCCGAATATTTCTGATGTGCACGTTAAGTATTTGACTAGGAAAAGGTACAATTACGGAGTTGGTTAGGGGCGGAATTTAAATGTCGAAGTTTTTCACCTGTTTCGCAAGAAACTTCGCAACCTTTAGCGATCGGGCCGCCGAGAATCCTCTGCCGCATTGTCATGAGTACCGATCAAGCCCTACCTCTTATGATGAAGCACTTATACGCTCAATGTACAGTGGTACGACATGAGTGCTTTTCAAGTGTACTGAGCGTTTACGGTTTCTGCTTGAAGCTCAAGAAAACGTACCGCCTTTGCATGCATTAGATGCAAAGCACTTGAGTTGAACAACAGCAATAAATGGGAACAAATGCGAGTGCCGAGCAGAAATTTAATTTTGATCGTGATACTATAGCGCGCTAGGCTCTATTAAAATATCTACGATTTTGAACTGTCCACCGAAAATTATCATCCCCGCCTCCGCCTTGTCTATGAGCTCAAGTGGAACAGTTCGGCACTTCTGGAACGCTAGCACGGTGCTCACGCTTTAGCACTGTCGTGAATATAAATATATGATTGATCTGATCGAGCCGCATGACAAAGGGAGGACATCAGATATAATGGTTACATATAGGTGTGCGAAGATTGAACATTTGGAATATCGAATCGAATATCGTCATACTTGATTCGGTCTTCGGGAATAGCCCATATGCGTTAATACGAATATTTCAAAAT
Organism: Rhipicephalus sanguineus; assembly: GCF_013339695.2. Lineage (NCBI taxonomy): Eukaryota > Metazoa > Arthropoda > Arachnida > Ixodida > Ixodidae > Rhipicephalus > Rhipicephalus sanguineus. The sequence goes on from NC_051176.1 coordinate 280,311,088, forward strand.
ATCATCTATGCCCAAATAAACACCAAATTAGCGTAAAAATACGATAATTTCTACGGTCATAAGCTATACGTCGCTTGCAGAGCCAGAATTCGATAGTCCGCACACACTGAAGAGTTTTAAAATTTCTACTTGATACTCAGTTTATGGTTTTCATGTTAATTTGTTTTAATGTTAGAGTACCAACAATATTTTGTGTTAACAACGAAAACGGTTCAATTCAAATTCGATCCACTTCTTGCACGCATTAGCGCTGCCCTAAAATGTTCAGGCATGTGCTTCAGTCGAAATTTCCCGCTCCTTTTTTTTCTCACCCGAAAGAGCTGATATAAGCAACACGTGCGTTCCTCCGAAAAAAAAAAAAAGTGGTGAGATCTCTCTCCCAGAAAGAATGACAAGGCCTGAAAGGAGGAACGGTATGTGCCGGTCTCCGTCGTGTTAAGAGGGAGGCGGGGCGTGCAGCGGGGCTACCATAGCGGGGCGCCGGACCCCGCACCTCTCGCGTTTTCTTTTTTTTTCTTTGTCACAGCGCTGGGGAGGGGAGCAAGCTCCATGCGTCAGTTCCCGCCAAATTGTAGCTCTTTCGAGCGAGGACGTGCTGAAACACACTGCACAGAGACGGGCAAGCACTCAGAGGCATTTCGTTTGCCTTGATCCTGGAGGCGGCCTTCTCCCATTGCCGAGGATTTGAAGCGAACTCGTAAGTGGCATTTTATTTCCTCGCTGTATCGCATGGTGAGTTTTGTCTAGCGACAAAATCAAATTTTATTTGCACAATTGATGCGTCAATCTGGTCGTCTCTTCTAGCTGGCAGATCAGAAATGTTCAGGCGAACGGCGGTTATATTTGTCCGTGGACCCAAGACTTCGTTGACGGGCAAATATGTCAGATTTTCTTGTTTTTTATTTGTGGCATCTTATTGTAAGACCGTGACATATTTTGCCGTTTTCTCTAGGGAACCCTGCAACAAGGACTGTAGTGTGAATAGCGTGCTGCGCTGCTCTCGCCAACTGAAAAGAACTCTGGTAAGATGCATGCTTGGTTACGAAAGTCTCACGCAATCGCTTTTCACATTGAATTTGGTCGCAGGTGTGCTGTAAATGCCTACTGCACAATATATGTGACTGGCCCGCGGCCGCTTTGAAGGTAAGATTGTGTTCTCATTAATCTATTTATTGTACCATTTGTTTTCCAGTGACATAGCCAACAACGAAAACCTCGATCCATCCTCTCTCCACATATTATCTAGTCTGTGCGCTGTGGAGCTTGAAGCACTTCTCGGAATTTCAGCACACTCGCATTTATTGTAAGTGCAGTGTTTTTCTTATTTGTGCAGCGACAAAATTATTTTGTTTAGTTGTGTGAATAGAGTTTCTAGACGCGACATGTCTGTGCAACTGGTCAAGTAAATAGTCTACCTTTCTCACAGTATTATTCATTGTTGTTTCTTTCAGTTTTTCCCGACAGAAGAAAAATGCAAGTCTAACATCTCGACGGTAAAACGTCGCATCTGCGCACAGGGCCAAGAGCACGAGAAGTGGCCGAAAGAAGGGAGCCGATCCAACAGGAATGCCGTCCGTCTTTATATTTATATATGTCAGCGTTATCATGCCGTGATCACATGGACTGTAAGGTTGCGTTGCACAAGGGCTGATGCAAACACTCCGTGCGAACAATGTTGCATGGAAAATTAGTGCATCTATACAATTGCAAAATAAAGATCTAAAGAGAGAAAACTTATATTCACGTCTTTCTTTGCAGACCGTTAGAGGCGTTTAATTCCGTCTTACATGTGCACTCTGCCCGTAATTAATTCAGATAGAGTTAAACGCCTCTATAAACTGCCCGTTCACATTAAATACGACACGCATCAACACACCAGAAAAACAATTGATGCGTTTTGTTAGAACACGCACAAAAAATAAGAAAAAAAAAAAGCAGAGCAATACTAGCGAGAAACGTCCGCAACCGACCCACGGCCGTCGGTAAATCGACGCTTATGTAAGGTCGGGCATTAGTCAACCCGCGAGCGGCATGCACTCGGCCTCGTCGGCCACAGTGGACGGGCCTACATTGGGTGCCGACGCAGGCCCACATGAGGCCAATGTCAATCCCCGAGACCGGCCCTACATCGGGTGCCAAGGTTGGGCCAACGACAGTGCAGTTGGCCAGCGACGTCAGGCCGACATTTTGCCAAGGATAAAATGTTGCTTGGGAGACCACAGCCCAATGAAGGCTTGTAAGGCAAACGTGCAGGTACTGTTCCGCAGCTGGAAATGAGGTGCGCACAACGTTCCTCTGCACAACAACGGAAGTGCTCCTCTGCACCACTTGTTTCGGCCGTTTCATCCCAATTACTTGGTGATGTCGTCGCATGATGGTACCCATGGGCGTGCGCAGGGTTCCCCTTCAGGGGGGGGGGGAAGGTTCGTCGCAGCACCCCCCCTCCCAATTATGTCAATGTATGGCGCTGACATTGCGCCCCCCTCTTAGGTGGATAGGGGGGCGCAATGTCTCTGTGCGCACGCCTATGATGGTACCTTCTTGAGTCAGTGGCAGTGGCGTAGCCAGGGGGGGGGGGACACCGGGCCCGTGCCCCCCCCGAAATGTTTTTTTGCCATGGCATACAGAGCTCAAAATGACACTCGATCACATTGGCCTGCCCGACCCCCACTTCAGGTCAAGGAGGTGTCCCCCCTGAAAAAAATTTCTGGCTACGCCCCTGGTCAGTGGGACATATATGTCCCACTTTTTTCTAACGAAGTACTGGCCTGATTTTGATAAAATTTGTTTTATACTATTTCTTCGTAGTTTATATGTGTATACCACAGCAGGTATTTATAAAATCGTGTCAAAAATATAGCTGAACCTACAAAGGGTTAAGTGGAGCACCACGTGGTGTAAATTACGTCTCAATGTGGACCAAAATGATGATTTTCTCAAATCCGCGATTTTGTTCTCGTAATATATAAACTTCAGTGGTCTGAAAATATTTTTGACGCAAAACACACCTTCTGTATAGTAAGTATTCACTACTCAGATATTCATACAGAGCACAATATTACAATGGAAAAAATGCAAACATACAACACTTTGGCGAAATGTCTGGAGGCGTAGGCAGAAAAATTGCAGTAATATTATTCAGCTTCAGATACCTTACACAAACGCCCTTGTTTATTAAGTAAGCTAAATTTGGTACTGAAATGAGAAATTATACTTTCAGAATAAATTTTCTGAGAAGCATCACTCAGACGAGATTCTTCAAAATTCGGAAGGCTCCCATGCGACCGAAAAACTTTTTCTCTCCTAAATGTTGTAGCACTTCACTGATTTCAATGCACCAAATAAGCACGATTTTTTTTTTTTCAGATACATTTGCAATGGTCGTCAAAATGGCTGGCACGTTTGGAGTGAAATGACCTGACTTTTATTTAATATGTGCCGAAAAACTCAAAGGAAGCTCCCATATGAATCAGCTATCCTAAAACAAAGCAATGCCATTAACCCTTCCATCATATAAGAATGCACACACATGTTCCAAACGTACTACGCCTACAAAAGAGAAATAACAAATATAAGGCTAACCAGAGAAGCATCACATATGCATTAATAAATACACTATTGTACACATGCACACAAATGACACATTGTTAAAAGCAAACACTTTCAAGTTGAGTTTGCAACAAAATTAAAAAGCAAATAAACTGTTGCTTTGCACAAGAAAATCCTGTAGAGCAGTCACTGCCTGCCTCTGTTCAGCAAGGTATGGCCATAAAAATGTATTGTACTTGCATACTCAACATAGGTTAAGTATGCTCAATGATTTGATGCACTCATAATTACTTTAAAATTTTGTTGCAGGAAATTTATGGCAGAGGCAAAACAAAGTGGAATCCATTTATGTTATTCACAAGTTTAGCAAGCTTACAGATACGACAATGAAACCACAGCAGATAGAGTGGCTGCTGCTTCAACTAGCCCCAGAAAATTAGAAACATGTTTCTCATTGTGACCCATTGTTGCACATCAGTTCGACAAAGAAGTGATCAGCACTTGTTCAGACATTTTTTTCCATTTTTATATGGCTCTTTGTGAAGAGGTGGTAAAATCGTAAAATCGTGTTTCTATGTGGTTGCAAACAGGCCCGAAACTGCCCATCCAGCTAACAGCCTGCCTTAAAATGTTTCTACATAATGTAGAAACACGGCATGACTATGTCAATGGAGGTAAATCGACAGGTATGATGGAGTGCAAGCAGAAGTAAATCAGCCTGTACAATGGAGTGCTACAGGTATTGCCTCAAACATTTTTAATCCCTTTGTACAAAGATAAGCTCCCTTCAGCCTAAGTGGCTGGAGCCAACTTGGCCACTTTTCTCAGTTCTTTGACACTAGACACTGGGCACTGCATGGCTGTCCAGCTGACGGGCACCATTGGAACACCTGGGCGGAGATAAGCAGATCTTGGTAAAGTGGCATTATGCTCATACCCATATTTGATAATGCTCCATGCCATTCCACGTCAAGAAAGCATATGGCAGCACCACTTCTTGGCTGAAGTCATCAGTGGACTTCAATGGCAATTTATGGCGATTCCAGTGTAAAAATTTCATAAGCAGATTTCATAAGCAGATGCTCTCGGTGTCTACTCAAATGCATATGAGTGAAACTGCATTTCTCCAGCAACACCTTATCGTAGGAATAACCAAGGGGTGTTACTTGAATGCAGCGCCTACTCTGGTCAAAAGCCGGCACATTGCACCATTTGGTGGAGTCACAGAAGAGCTATGAGCTCACTTGCTAATGCTTACTTCCACTGATTATCAGTGCTTCAACTTATGCTGCTGCCTGCACAAGCCCCAGCCCAAAATTAATAGGAGTTGCAAAGCTTTTGTTTAGAAAGCTTAAGGTGATAATTCTGGAACAGTTTTTGATTAAACTAGCCCTATATATGCCCCAATTCGATACATCGCAAACGTCGCACCCAGTGGCTTCAATAAACAACCAAGACTACAAACAAGAACGCACAAATGTCAAAACAGGAGGTTTGGCGGAGATCATTAACGACTACATGAAACATGCTAGTGACTGCACTTTCAATGAAATTACTGTGCAACAAGTTTCTTGAGGACAGGCAAAAGCTGACAACCATGCTCACAGAAACATACTTGCTGTCAATATCCTGCAACAGTAAATAAATAAAATTTACAATGCAAAGCTTGCACATGAGGAAGCATTCAGGAGATGAAGTGTACATACAGACAGGCTGCAAAGCAGGAGGCCCTCGCAACAACTCTGGCCACAGGGAATTGTTCAGGCCAGCTTAAAGAAATTCTGTTCAATAATTTCACCGGTGTTCACTGACTCATGGTGTCACCAGAAGTCAACTGCAACTCAACGGCAGTAAACAAAACAAAAACCTAAAGCTTTTGTGCACAAAAGCAGAAAAGTAAGGCTGTATTCTTGTCCAGACATGCACTTCATGTTATGACTTTTCTTCAATGCACAGGTTCAACTACCAAATGTACAAGCTACAATAGAAAGATCCCCCCCCCCCATTCCAAATCCCGTTTTTCTCCCAGCTATGCCAATGGCGAGAAACTACAAGCATCACACATCATGAGTGATAATGTGCCCCAGAAGTTCATCAACACGTCTAAGCAAGGGAATCAAGATATGTACTTTGACTTTCAAACCTAACTACGTATTTGTCACAAGAATATAAAGGCATGAGGAGAATTTAAAAAACGCGGGTACCTGAGGCATTCAAACTGAAGTCACACTGAAGTCTTTCTTCAGTAGATGAGTTGTTCTTTGACAAACAGAAGTTGACTCTATCCAGGATGAATAGTGCAATGTACTGGCCTCGTCATGAGTGCGCACAACTCGGTGTTTCAATATTTCACCGACAGCCGTATTAATAGGGATATAAGGGTGACGACGTGGAACACACCAATAGTGGGACGCCAAAAAATCAGCCAATCAATTCTCACCCAGGCTTGAGGCTCTTTACTGCTCAGCCAAATGCAACAGCAATGAAGGTGACAATTTCTACAACTCTTACATAAGGGCAACAAAGTTGAGCATTAGAGTGCCAATGACATCTCACTGCATTCCAATGCTCTGTGCACCAACTGCCTGTTATACAGCAAATGCGCTATGTGGTAAGTGGCTCTACAGAATGATCGTAGAAATGAAGACCTGAAATATCGATATTTTGCTTAAAACAAACATTAAAATTAAGTTTTGATAACACCCACACCCATATATAGAATGTACTTTGTCATACATTTACTTGAGCCAGCTCACAACAAATTAAGGCTTAACTTGGACCAAAGTTGACACTTAAGCATTTTCAAGAAGTGCACATAATCCTGATGTAAAAATACTTGCTTGTAGACACAGCACACCAGAATAACATAACTGACTCATACACACTCTGAAACCTTTACGCCAGCTAAGGTACTTTACTTTCTTCTTCCTTTTCTTTGCGCCAGTTTTGCACGCCTCTTTAATCTGTCGTTGAACAGGGAATGTGGCTGGCGCCAAAGTTACAAGTGGACTTGTCAGGGCAGTAACTACCTTGTGTACGCCTTGCTCAAAGTGCACAGAAAAAACACGCTGCTAAGGAAGGCAATTGCTGCCTTGACGAAGACAAGTCCACTTGTCGAAACATTGGCTACAGCAACACTGTCTGTGCAATGATTCATCATCACTTCAAGCATTCATCTTCCCCTGAAAATCTGTCTTGTGTGGATCTTTAATCTATCGGAAGAGGACACTACATGCTAAAGCTGTAGTGCAATGAAAATTACATTTTCCCAACAACCATTTTGTAGTGCTATGCACTTTTTTGTGTGTCACAAGTCTACTCAGTGCCTCCCTAGTTCCACTAGGAAGTCCACACACGACCTCAAGTCCTCAACGGAATCCATCACCTGGCTAAGCTGTCAGTACAGAGTCAGCTGGAATGTATCCACCAGAACATAACAGCTCTTCAATAACAGCCACCTTCACGGTGAATAGATGATCAAGAACTTGCTCTATTCGAGTTTCTATTTGCAAGAGCACTTAAATAGCCATTAGCTGATGAGAGTGGGCACTGCAAGGCTAGATGAAGCATTTCGTACTGCTGTGCTTTTAAGTATGGATTGTACAGTGAAATGCCACAACAAATGCTTCTACTACAAAATAGCCTGAACAACAAAGCATGCCATACGGCCTGGCCGGATTACTAGCTTGCCGATGGATTCTGAACGTCAGTACAGTAAGACCACTACAGCAAATCTGCCTGTTTAATGAAGCAATTCATACATTCCCAACCACTGAATTGTTGTTTTATAACGGATATGCTTAGCCACACATGTAATGTGCAGCAGCCAAAAGAAATGGAGCAATGGCACTGCAACGTCATTCTACGCTTTTAGGAACTACAAAAACAAAAAGGTCAAATAAAAATGGATGAAAAATTGGCAAAACGCTCCACGTTCTGTGGTGCAGCACTGTAGTTCAACAGGGGACGTATGTATCTATCATTCCTCACTCCCTGACCTAGTACCGTGGCACATCAGGAACCCTGACATTATCAGGTAGTAGTGGTTTCACAATCTGTAAATCATACTACTGTGCAGAAGAAAATTGTACACTTTTTTTCGCCAAGTGCTATTTGAATCTGCTGTGAATAAATGTTTTTTCTCTCAGTATGCTTGTCTGCTTTATTAGGGTAATTAAAGTGTGCAACGCATATAACAAAGTGACACATATAACAAAATTATTGCAGTCACATGCGCTTGGTTATACAGGCATTTTACAGCGTTTTGAGTGCGTTGCTATGAAATTGCTTTGTAAACTCTTTACAAGTTCACAAATCAATAAGCTAACATAGTGCCTCAGTTGAGGTATCAAAATTTGTTTGCTGAATAAATTGTAAAATAGAACATATCCAAATTAATTTCAATTGCGTTGGACGAGTACAATAAGAAAAACACTTTGCGCTATGCAATCAACACAGCATTTTGTTTGGATTGCTCAGTGGCATATAAGTCATACTAAACTGTGGTCAAGCAAGGAATGTTTCAACCTGGAGCAAACATATATAATTAGCACCTGTAGAGATAATAACAGTTTCGTAACAGGCAGCAAAGCTGTGCTGAAATCTTTTCTCTTTCAGTCCTTCTGTTGACCGTTTTCAACTTACCCAAGGGGCCCAAAGCCACGACAACTCCAAGCTTATTCTCGGCAGTCGACAAGTAGTAAGAAAGTGCATCGCCAAGAGATATCTTTTATGAAGTCAAGGATAATAATGTGTTGCACACATATTCCACCACCACAGCCTCAGCTTTACCAATGAAAGGATACTACTCTGGCCAGGACAATGTCTCCTGTCCGAAAACATTTGTGTATCTCGACCTGAAATAATAAAAATATTAGTCTAGGTCAAACACCCCATTCTATACTCAAAGGTAATATGCTACAAAAGACAAACTATTCGGTTACTAGCTGCAATAACTACAGAGAACTGGCTAAAGTAGACTGATGACCCAGTTATGAACTAAGCGAGATGAATGAAGGAGTTATTTAAGGGGCCCCTGAAGCATCTCTAAAACTTTTTACAGATTTCAAATAAGTACATGGATAATGTGAAGCATGCCATGACGATAATCTCTGGCAAATGTGGAAACACTGTCAAGTGCTTGGTTGAAGAGGGACGACAGTGATAATTTGATCAGAGCCGGCTGTGTTTTTCGAGAAAGGAAGGGAGGGGGCTTGCTCATTGTGTGCCATTGCCTCTTTGAAGAAGCTTCCATTCAGTTGGTGTTTTAAGAAGGGTCATTTGAGGCAGACAATGGAGGAGCCTTTCTTCTGGTTGGTTGACGTGACCCATAGCTAAATTCGTACCGATCCCGGACCAGAACAAGTTTTTCATCAACTAAGAAGCTTTTCTTTCTAGAAAATATGCATGAATTTCCTTCTAGCTTTGTGCTAATGACAAGTGGATGGTGATTTTCTCTTACATTACCCGTCGTCCACCATACGGGATGCCACAGAACTGATTTGTCGTATACGTATGCCAATTTGTGACACTCTGTCAGTGTCTTTGTTCAAAAAAGCGTAAAAGGTGAGATTTTATCGATAGATGCTGATGCATCTTGAATGGTCGCTGCCTGTTATATTTGCTTGTGGCTTATTTGTGCCTTCAGTCTGTATGCAACATCAATTATTTGTTGGCAGCATGTTTGAGGGCACTAATGTCGCTACATGCAAGCATCTTGCCAGGTGGCAAGATGCTTGCATGTTTTCTCATTTTCTAGTTTAATCGGCATGGAAATGCACCGATTAAAATGTCCATCCGTCACAAAAGACATCGCTGCTATAAAGAAATAAATTAATAAAATACAATACGCTTTCATTCCAGTGCTTGGGTTTGAACCCAGGCCCTCACTCTCGGAACCACTACACTACGCATTGAAACTTGCCAAATGTGAACATATGTGACCTACATGAATGCGTTGTACTCGCGGCGCAAGAGAAATGTATCAAGATAACACACTCTATGAAGGCTTCATTGAATTTTGTGGAATAAAGGCCCTCTGCAGAACAAGATGTAAAGCCAACATTGAGGACTGTACACATCAGCAAAATTCAAATTTCGTGAAATTTTGATGCCGCATTTCAGGGGTCACAAAATGCCCGTGCCATGAGACAGCATTTGAGACGCTCATGAGTGTTAGAGAGAATAAAGACGCCATGCCGATGCTATCTGAAAATGGCGTTCCAGAGACGGCCGCTATGTACAGTAAAACACAATGCTTGTGCATCACTTATACAACTCCCAAAGGAGATTCTGAGTGAATTTTTTAAAACAACTCACACACTCTCTTTTTAGCCCAAAATCAACCAAAACCACAGTAAATATAGTCATGCAAAGAAACTATTTGGGCATTTAACAAGAGGATCTACGACTTCCCCAAAGTAGATGTTGCATTTATATAGCGATATTTAAAAGGTAGTTAACTGTTATTATCTTAAGTCATAATAAAAACACAGCGAGTTTTTCAACAGTACAGTGAACACTGCTACGTCACTTGCATTCGCATAATGCACATTAGAATTTTTGAAAGCTTGGCCCAACTAAGCTGGAACACCCTGTATGCTCACTGTAAAATAATACACATCAGCCATTATGCAATGAATGCTCGAGCTCAGGGTGGATCAGGGGCCCTTTAAACAGTCAGTGGTTTGATTTTACTATTCTCATGCGCAAACTGGAGAGCTCCTATTAATGTAACAATCTTAGTGGTCTTTGTTGTGAAAAAACCACGAAATATTAGTGAGCAACGCTGCAGCCAACAAACTCTTATGCTCAATTAATCTCTGATTAACATAATCACCTGTCTACCCTAAGTAGAAATGCTCTGTTCTCTTGTTGCATTGTCTCAACTGTAAATGCACACCAAAATACTATCAATGTACACTTTTATACAGACACAAGAACAAAGAAATGCGTCAAATGGTAGAGGTCACGGTGTAAGACAAGAGAGGAGCGCCGACTTAACCGCCGCCCAACGCATTCGCTCGGGACAAATCGTGCCACACAGACGTGGCGGTCTCACTTATTCCTTTGCTCTCTCCCTCCGCTCATCTTCACGCTTTCGCACATGCTTTCTCCTCTCCTTGAATTGATCACAATGCGTAGCACCATCTGTCAAGGCGTATGGAAATTATTCAACACCTGCGCTCATGAGCGCATGCGCTGACCGGCAGAGGATGGCGGCGGGGAGCAGACGACCAAAGGGGTAGGCAAGCAGACGCAGGAACACGGCGAAACGCGACTGTGCGTCGTCGCTATAGCAACGATAGAGAGAACCCCCGCCCGCGGCTCCATTCGAGGGCTGGCACCTCTCCTCCGCTGCATTTTTCCATTCATAGCGCCATCTCACAAACACGCCATGAAGGAGAAACTAACGTTGCACAATGTGTCCCTTGCAGACGAGCGGAGTCGGCGCTCCTGTCTTATCTTACTCCGTGGTTGAGGCTTGGCATATCAATAGTAGTGGAAGCACATGCGCGAGCCAGTCTTCAAGTGATTCATAGCAAGATAGTTACTACGCATGCGTGAGCATGTATGGTTTCCAAACAAACAGCATCGACCACAGACTAGCAGAACAAACAATTTTTTTATTCAACACTCCCCTGCCTTTCCTTTCTCCCTGCAAACTGGTGAGCTTACGATGAGGCGTGACATCCATGCGGCAATTTTTGAAAAGCCTCTGGTGCTCACACACCTTCACTGGAATGTGGAGAGGTGAACACGCTTAGAGCTAGAAAAGCTGTTTGGGTACTAGAGGTTTGGTGTGGAAAATATTCCTGCAGGAAAGCCATTTTACAGATGTTGCAAAGTGTACTCTAGAGGGTGCTCACTATTTTGCAAAGTGTCAACTTCAATAAAGAAGAATTGAGAAATGCCCAAACAGTTACCTCTTGTGCAGACCTGCATGTGATTGACCGTTGGTACTGCTATTCCTGAGCATGTGCAGGTGGTTGCTGCGTCTCTACCCTTATTTTTTGCCTCTACAGTGTGCCACTTCAGTTGATAGTCGGCATTCGTGTTATCTGGTTCTCTGCACTTGTCTCTACCTGCTTGCGTTACACCTTTTCCGGATGAATCCCCACCACGTAGCTCAACTTCCAGTCGTTTTGAACCAGTTATGTTTTGAATTCAATCACATCACTAGCCATCACGTGCTCTACTTGGAAAGCAGGCAAAACCTGCAGGGTGCATGCCTCTTTGACCCGTCAAATGTTTACCAGCAAATTCCAAACCTACCCCATCGTGCTTCTGTTGACAATTCAAATGGCAGCAGCTCACTTATATACTGCAGTCTGCATCTAAAGACAGTTCAATATGTGCGCTGCTGAGCACGTCATGATGCCATTGTGAGCCAAAACCAACAGTTTTTGAAACTGACACATAAATATGCTTAATGTCAAAATCCCCAAGAAGCACCAATAGTGTGGTTCACAAACAAAATGATAGTAAAAAAAAAAAGATTACCGTGTCTTTTTCAAATTCTCGAACATCTTCCTTTCTATAAATGGAGGGGGGAAAAAAGAGAGGATAAAATGACTCACAGAAATAACACTCGTAGCTTGTCAACCTTCCTGAATTCAAAATCGACTTACCGAATAATACCTCTGAAAGGTTCACAGAGCTCACAGTCTTCAATGGCTATAATAGAGCATTTACAGAATCTGTGTGTGACACCTGTGATTTTGACTGTGACAATATTTCCAGGTGCAGGCACATTCTGCCTAGTGCAACGGTGTACTTCAACCAACGTTTTCTGAAATCACAAAGTATGCCATACCATATTAGCTTCAATAATATTTGTTATTAGCTTCACAACCCCATCCCATTTCATCTTTAAATTTGCAGAACACAGATTCAATAGGCATAATTTTTTTTGTATACATTGACGTGCAAGCGTATATTTAGTACACAAGCTCTGGGATTGCACTGTGTTGAGTCGAAGCTTGCTCCGTTCAGTGTATTATGTTTTATACTGAGTGCGCATCCTTTAAGAAGGCACATTGTGCAAATAAAGCACACACACACACTTATATATATATATATATATATATATATATATATATATATATATATATATATATATATATATATATATATATATTCCTTTAGGGAACGTATAGCCAGGCGTTTGCCCGTGATTACGGTAGCGGGCAGGGGGGATCAGGGATCAATACCCGTTGCATTGCGAACTTCCAAGCGTTCCACTAGTGCTCACAAGCATGGACACATCATTGTGCGCTCACCTTGTCTTTTTGACGCACGATTTTGATCAAGCCTGCAAGACTGGAATAAACATAGCCGCTCTGGACATAAGTGCCGTCTCCTCCAAGAAATCGATCACCGGAGGCACAGAGCCTTTGTCCTATAAACGGCAAATCGGACATCACGTGTTTGACACAGACGGTAGAAATAAATGGTCATCGTCACGGGATTCAACTTTAGCGCAGGTTAAAAGTCAGCAGCTAGAACTACGAAAGCAAAACGTGCAACAGGCTAGCCGACGGAAATGCGCGCGCTCGCCTTCTGGCCATTAAAATTACACCTGTCCCTTAGGCTAAATAACCTACTTGAGCGTACACACCATAACTTACCTGGAATGCAATACATACTGCAGCGAAAATTTCAGAGAGGGAACATTCAAACGAGCGTCAGCGCTGCGCCGCAAGCCGCAACAGTCGCACTCGCGGATGACTCGTAGATCACTGGCTTGTCTTGGCTCTGCTCCGTGTGTCTTGTGGATTGCATTATTATATAAAGGCGCCACAGCACGACGGCCCTGCAGCCTGTATATCAATAATTAACGCTATAAAGAAAATAAATGAATAACTTAAAAGGGCCTTTTATTGATGCACACTCAGTGAACATAAATATGTAGCACAGTAAAGCGAACACCAGAAAGTCCTGGCCGTGTCTCAACAAGAGTGAGGATGCATACAGCAGGTACAACAACAAAATGATGTTCTAAAAAACCCACTCACTAATAATAATAATAAAAAAACAGCAAGTCCCACTCTCCTCCACATTTGTTCGTGCACATCCCGTCCCTAGAGCACACTATGTCTCATCAGACTCCCCCGACGTTGAAGCGGCGAAGGTCGGGCAGCGGCTCGAGCGGCCGCACGGGCCAAGTGCGCGTCTTCTTGATGGACAGGGCGTCGTTCCACAGCTTCTCCAGGCGCAGCACCCACGGGTAGATGTTCTGCTCGATCCACTCGGCCACAGTGTACTCGTCGAAAACTTCGCGCAGCACGTCACGCGCCTGATGCACGAGGGAGGTGAGAGTGTAAAGTGTGGACGAGTGTTCTTCAAGCACTTGGTCCACACGGCTGGGCAGCGTCAGGTTGCGACGAACGTTGTACTCAGTGATCCAGGCTTTGCCTACTGTCACGTCGTGCATGTAGTCGTCTGCCTTCTTGATGGCTTCGCTATGAGTCTGCGTCAGGCGGAAGATTGCTGAACCAGGGAAAAAGCAGCCGTAGCCCTTTTGCCAAAGGTAAGGGTCATTCTGCAAGTCCATTGGCGACCGCGAGTGGCTGCACTTGAGCAAGCTGTGAAAACGCGACAGCAGTTCGGTGCTGTACGCACCATTGGACAGCACCAGCAGGTTGAGTATCAGGGACGGCAGGCCAGCTGGAAAGAGCTCGCACAGTGTTGCAAAGTGGTCGTAGCGCTGCCAGCCAGTCACAACAATGCCTCGGAAGTGAGGGAACTTGGCGTGCTGCTCATTCATCACTTCGAGCCAACCTTCATTGTTTTCAAGGTGCATGCGTACATTTGGCACGGTCAAGGTCTCGCCAAAAGCACCCTTAAATGCACTGGCAGCCCAGATGGCTTCAAATGCTTCACTGTAGGTAGCCCAGTTGCTGTAGCTGATGAAGCGGTACACATCCTTGACATAGGTCCACACCATGGGCTCCACAAGCTTGCCCAATGGCTTCAACTTTTCGGCACTGATTTGACGCAGCATGTCATCCCATATAATAGGCACCCTGCCATGACGGTCTCTTACGTGGTGTGCCACACGCTGAACGTGAGTCAGAAACAGTTCTTCCCGGTCTCGTTGCATGCAACGTGAACAGTAACCCATGTGGAACACTTCATCACAGCCAATGTGCAACCACTTGACATTTGGATGCAATTCCAATACCTGATCTACAATGGTGCTCACTACCGTGAAGCTCTCATTTCTTGAAGGGCACAGAGCTGTTGGGTGTTCATCAGCCTCTCGTACATGCCTGAATTCTGGAAGCTTAAGCACAAACTCCAAATGTCCAAACGTCTGCACCAGAGGGATCACTTCCAAGTTATTTTCCTTGGCAGCCGCCAGAATCTCTTCGATGTCTGACTTCTTGAAAGCATTCTTTGCACGGATTGGCTCTAATGAGCCGTGGTATGGAAACATGTCTTCGTACTCCAACAGGATGCCATTGGCACCTGCTTCTCGGATGAGCAGAAATACCTGCTTGAGATAGGCCACCTTGGGTGGCGCCCCCTTCAAGTCAAAGTGGACGAACCGCAGCTGAGGGATGAAAACTTTACTCTTCTGGGCATTGTGTACTGGCTCCTTGACAGGCTTGGCTTCTCCCAACTTGTGCTGCTGCTGCTGCTGCTCACCGACCCACCGCTGCTCGGGAGCTGCTGGAGCAGCCATGCCAAACGGGGAGGCCAGCAGTGACTCGCCTCGTGCATTATGGCTGCCCAAGGAGCTATACTGGTGCAACACAACCAGCAGCACCACCACCAGCACCACGAAAAGTAGAATGGGCTTCCTGCGCCACATGGCCAAAATAATCTGATGCAGGCACAGCTTCCCTGTGGCAAACATTGCCCCCGCTCACTGCAACAACCTGAAACAGATAATCACGGCATGAGCACAGTGCCTCGTTTGGCTAGAGGGAAAACACATGTCCATTCATGGTCAAATGTTTAAGGGCTCATTCATATTTAGCTCGTTGATACATCGAAACTTCTGTAAGGGCCGACAGAACAGGAGAGACAAGATATGTGCACAGATTAACGACAGGCTTCTAGCCGAAAGCACACATACATTAAAAGAGCTGCATCTTCTTTCGATGTATATGTTTGAAGGAGTGATAAACGACGCAATAGCGTCAACGTATGGGCACCGATTAAAAACGAGGCGTTTAGCCGAAAGAATATACACACTGAAAGAGGCACATCTTCTTTCAGTGTATGTGTTCTTTCAATTAAAAGCCTGTTGTTACGCCGCGCACATATGTTGTCCCTCTTTTTAAGTCGTTTACGCTCCTCCAGAAGTTTTAAACGTGAAATGCAGCACACACGAATGAACACAATTTAGAACCACTGCGTCGTGCAAAGCAAACTACAGACACGGGCAACACATTCAGTACATGGTTACGATTTTGTTCCGGGAAACCGAAGAATCACGAACTCCAAGCAGCGGTGGGAGAAACGACTTGTCCAGTCACGATTTCGCACCTGGTAACTCACACTCCATAGACGCGCATATGCAAAACACAGCAGGTGTCAATATAACAGCAGCCTTTTTTTTTTTTCCCGAACATCCGTTTCAGCAAAGGATCACAAGTGGCAGGCGATTCGATGGAGAGGGCAGAATAAAAATATGCATGCGCTGTCAGCAGAGTGACCATCCAGGAATAAGCACTCTTAGGACAGACGCGTTCCGGGGAACTGAAAATGCAAACGCTTTCATCAGCATGCAAGGTCAATGCAAAGAAGTGTGGCGCCTGTCTACCGATCGCCTTCCTGTGCTCACAAGTTGGAAGAAGCCGAGTGGCCATCGTAATACCTTGCGCAAACTACGTAAGGGTACAAGAAGAAGAAAAACGCACTTGAAGCCGTTGCGCCATGCATACAAATTTAACCAGGCTAGTCTGATAATTATTGCTATCTAATTATGCAGCATCGAACGTTACACGCACAGCCACGTCTAACAACTAATTTCTACCCAGAGCGGAAAGGCGCCTCGTGGGTGGACATTGTTCCACAGTGCACGCACAACACAACAGTTTGGGAAAGCCCACAACGTGGTAGAACGCGCTCGACTCTTTTTGGAAGCGACATCCGAATGACACTCCGAACGAAATGCTTCTAAGAAAAAGAAGAAAAAATGCTACATTACCGTGCGTGTTGCATGATTGCCGGCGACAACGATGATTTGCCGATAAACGACAAGTAAAGATTTGAAGGTACACTTAGGTAGGGACTCGAAAAATAAACAATGAAAGGGGGCCAAAACGAAGCGAACAAAAATGGATATGCGGATGAAACTTGCAAATGTTCTAGTGTTACGTAGACTCAGTGGTCAGAACGACTCCTTCCTTTTTTTTCTTTCTACTTACGTTCTGCAGTGGAAAGGTGCGCCACCTACATATGTAATCGACGAAGGTGATAAGGAACGCGGACACATCTGACAAGATTAAATACTCTGGAAAACGCAAAATCTTAGAATGAGTGATGCTTTGGGGAATTATCTGCACTACTACTACTCTCACATCACAGATATTCTCACGCAGCTCCGCAGAGCGCCCACATCGCGTACGAAGACAACACGCAACGCACGCCAGAAAATTGACGGCGGATTGTGGTTAAACAGATTGCGGTGGTACGGACCAACACGATCTGTCCCATCGGCGTTGTATTTATGACGTCGCGAAAGTTATTTGTAGCTTGCGAAGTGGTACCATTCCACTGCTCGCGCTGTGCCAATGTTATGTTGCTGGTTGTACAAGGAAAAAAAAAAAAAAAAAACCGGTGGCATCGGGTTACTTCGGAAGCGACAGCGTATTTTGATTGGGATCATACACGCTGTCACTTCCATGCAGCCGTTGTCGCCCCACTCTTAAATGTTTTAGCTGCCTCGTACGAAGTTAACAGTTGTGTTGTAAATTTATGTTAGGCTTTGCTTGAGATACGAAAGCCAGGAAACTGCTACACGGTCAGTTATTTGCCTTTTGCATACGCCTACGCTTTATCTACTGGCATTGCAAATGGCAAATGAACGCGCAGTTTTTGTGCGGCGTTTTATACTGCTCATGAAGCCAATAACTTTTTTTGTTTTACTGAAATGTAGAAAGGAAGTTGAAAGTGGAAGAAAACAAATCTGGTCTGAACACTAAACCAGAGACAACATAGGCCTGGGAGCTTAGCTTCATGTAGGCTTTATCCAACACATAAGGTACTTGACTCTATTTTGAATATCTCTCACTCAATAGACATGTGGCAAAGTGAATTTAACCCTTTTGTCCCCAATGCTAGACTTTAAAAAGTGCAAGTTTATGCCTTGCTTTTACAATTGCGGTTACATATTTGATCTTGAGGGCGAATGCCAATTGATTTTGTACAGTTAGAAATGTTGTTATTATTATATATATATATTCATCTCAATGATACGCTTACAGGCAGCATTTTCCTGGCATTGCAGCTTATTATCAAGTACTTCTTCACAGCCATAATGCCAGCACAGTGGTGGTTACTATCCAGCAAAAGCAGTCTCTAGTCTTTGTCTGTCAAATATGTCACTTGGCATGCAAAATTTTTTGCTTATTGCTGAGGCTGGAATCCATGGAACCTCTCAGAAGTGCCTTTAAAGTGAAATACTAGCATTGAGATACTATTGCAGTTCTAAGTAGCCATACATGGTATATAATGGAATGAAAGTTTACAGCTGCTAGCTCGTTTCAGTACACCTTGTGTACAGTACAGTAAATTAAAGAAAAAAATATTCAGGTGAATATAGAAACTGAATAAAGTATGCATAGTTTTAGGAAACTAGAAATCAATGTTACTTTACCCTAACTATACCTTTAAACATTGCACTATAGAACACCGAAGCGTCATCCAGAGAGCTTTACCTGGCCTATGGTTAAACATTATAATCGACTCATTACAATGCAGTTCTCTTATATGACTCTTCTAATCCACATTTGATTATGGCACACTGTTTTTAAGACAAACTGTCATGTTAGCAATTGCTACAAGTTCAAAAATACAAGTATAAACTTAGTGAAAGACATGTTTGTTGCTCACCTAGCTTCAGATGTCAGTACTTTAGTTTTGGTAAGTCAGTACAGCAGTTACAGGCTAAACCTAAAATGAGGTTGAGGGGAGTGGATAACCAAAAGAGTGTGCAAATTTGTTTCAGTACAACATACAGTGCAAAAGCCTACACACATCTAAATCACATGGTCTGATATTACAATTAAAATATACCCAGTGATCTGTAATGTAAGCCATTATAAATTAAACCCACATGAAACAGAAATCTGGATTAAGAGTAATTATATCTGTACTTTCCAGTGTGCGCACTTTTTGCTTCAGCAGTTGGACAAGCTCCTGCTCTGGGAAGGCTAGAAAGTAAAATGTTCCAAGATTCTTTTTTTCGCATGTGTTGCCAGTCTTGATGTGACCTTCAGCTGACAGCATTTTTTTTAAAAGGTAGTCATTCAGTTCTGATCACTCTAAATGTCAGAAAACTTGACAAGGCTCAGAAACTGTGCGAAGACAGCCATTCTCAGTGGTCAAAGGTACACGCTGGTTCAGGTCGTTGAGTGACATCTGCTGTAGTGATCGGTTATGACCGTGTCGTTGTACTGGAAAGTCAAAGCTCTTTGCCACGAACTCCATGGGTCTGTAATGCTTCCCTCGGAACACTCTACACCAATGACATTAGCAAATAAATATAAAAATAACTGGACACTATAGATAAATTCTGGTGCTAAGCATTTCCTCCAATGCAAAGTACTCATATTATCATGCCCTAACATTCAATTCTTCTGTTCAAAGGTTAAAAAAGATGCTTATCAAAGTTTTATATGAATCTGAAGTTTGAAAACAGAAAGTTATAGGCCATCAATAAATTAGCATACACCAGGAAGAACCTCTTGAATGTTGGTCTTCCTGAATGGCTGCCTGCACAAGCGTTTTTACTGAAAACATTTACGTGTGAAGTAAAACCAAAACACATTATTTTTTCAATTATGGTACTTTTTTTTTTATGTTAGCTCAGTCTTTCAGCATTCTGATTGCATTCAGATTCAGCCTGCACACACTGGTGGGTGACAACTAGCATAAGGCACTGTTAGAACAAAAAAATATGAGTGCTGGCTCATTTACATGGCCACTGTTTCTTTTTTTAGCACTGCATCAGTGATGCATGTAACATACAATTATCTGTTATCTTTTATATGGTTCTGGGAAGATTTTAACGAACGCCATAACGTTAGCAGGTGAAATGGCTGCACTTGTTCAATTTTCTGACCAAGTTGACAAGTATTGCCCGCCTCTGAATATGAAATGCAGGGATACAATGTACTTGCTCAAAAACAGGTATAAAAGAGGAATCAAGGATTCTGATCGATATTTTACAAAAGTTGGCTAGCAGTCATGATTCTGATGCAGCACGAAACAAATTACTTAGAGAGAAAACATGCACTTATGTGTATGTTTCCTTTTGGCATCAACTTTTCCTTTCATTTATTGTGCTGCTGCCCACTGTACATCTTGCTGCACTAGTAAAGTGGCCACCTGTGGTGTGACGAGCACAGCTCTTAACATGGCGAGGAACTCACATACAGCTTGCCTTTCTTTTTGTGTGTGTGTGCATACTATGCACGTAGAAGTATGAAACAAGTGTACACAGTTTGGGGTATTTTGCAAGGTTGAAGAGCTGGAATAAGAAAATTTTATTGCCCAATGATATCAACAAATACACATTATCATTGCCAACAACTAGAACCTCTTGTGGCTGCTGCACCCATTGAAGAACACTTTTTGTTCATTTGCAAGTCAAAACTAAGCACACAGTTAAAAAATTGGATCTGCCTGAACAGATGGCCCAGATGAACAATGTTGGGCAGCACATCAAACACTCCATGATTCAAGCATGAAGTGGTGCTAGCTATAGTTTCCCAGTCCTAGTAGCATGTACTCTTTAAGCATGGAAGTCTATGAACAATCACATAAACCTGGCATCATTTCTTGCTGTTCAGAGTAATGCATTATTGAATTTTGCCAGCAGATGTACATAATTAGTGGTATATGTTTTTAGCTAATTAATACAGAGCATCCCTAACAATACAAGAATGATGTTGGTACTGGTATATACTTGGTTTCCATCGCTGCTGATCAGACAAGGTCAGTGCGAGCTTAATAACTTGTTTGCTAATTTGCTAACGTAAGTGACACTCATAATGAAATTGAGAAGGTTGCAGTATTTGAAAATCTTGAGTGTAACAAGCAAACCATATATGTCCATAATTGTTGGGTGTGGATCTTAATGACTTTAAATGATAATACACTGTGACCTTGCCACTATCATCTGCTCACATTAGGGTGGCAAGACGTACTGTTCTACATCCATCCTTTTGTCTCAATAATTTCCAAGTTTACACAACTGCATCTTGCAAAAACCTACATTTGCACCTTATTCCTCATTATATTTCACAGATGACTCCTATGACAATCGTGACTTGTCCTTTAGTGTCAAAATTTGCAATGAACTCTTCTGACACAATTGCAAAAAAGTGACAAGCTAAAGGACCAAAGTGATGGCGTGCGATGTATGCAGCTGATTGAGAGGTCACCTGCCTACTATATAGGTTACAAATTTTGGGGGACTGCTTCTCTGCAACCAAGCAAACACTTTTAGGCAGATTTTAACCCTCAATGCCGTCCAGCTCTGAACCTCACTGTAGCAAAGTTAGATCACACAACTCCAACAAATGTCTCTCATTGATTCGTCCCCTGTGAACACAAATCAGAGATTGCCAAAAAGAGCAACTAGTTTCAATGAATACATATTGTTATAGGACTGCAATAAGTAATACAATTAATAACTACAGTAGAACCCCGCTGTTACGTTCCTCACTGCTGCGTTTTCCCGGCTGTTACGTCGTTTTCCGCCGGTCCCGGCATAGCTCCCATAGGATACAATGTATTGGGAACCCCGCT
This sequence comes from Rhipicephalus sanguineus, assembly GCF_013339695.2. Lineage (NCBI taxonomy): Eukaryota > Metazoa > Arthropoda > Arachnida > Ixodida > Ixodidae > Rhipicephalus > Rhipicephalus sanguineus. The sequence goes on from NC_051176.1 coordinate 280,332,628, forward strand.
GTTACGTCGTAACTGTCGGACCGTTCCCGTATGATACGTCGCGAAGTGCGCCCGGAGCCGACCGAGTGACTACCAAAGAGAGCGGCCATGGTGCATTTTCACGCAGCTTGGCCTTGTTTGACCGCAATATTAGCCGCATGAGAGGCGCAAGCAACAGAATCTTTCAATTGATGCAAACAAAAGCATGGCCTTCGAGATTCAAATTGCAAAGATGGCGTCTATGACGTAACTGCTCGCGAAAGCAAGACCTTCGAGATTGGCATTTACTATTGACAAAAGCATAGCCTCTGAGATTTTCATTGCACAAACATGGCGTGTATGACGTAATTGCTTGCGAAAGCAAGGCCTTCGAGATTGGCATTCACTTCTGCCATCGCGTTGGCGTAGACTCATCATCATCGTTATTTGTCGGAGAACGGGAGGAGTTCGAGCTGGTTGGAGCTCGCATGGTCGTGCGTGCGGTTCGCGGTCGGACTCGCCGCGCCGGTCGTGATTGCGTGTGCTTAGTTCTTTCATGCCTACAGCTGTTGGTGTTAAAAAAATCACATACGTTGATTACATTTCTGCGGATAAGGCCGTCCTAAGCTCCGCGTTTCTATCCATCGACTAGATCGCGGCTGAGCGCGCCAATTTTCGTGCTGCTCGTAAGAATTGAAATAAAATTCTGTACCACTAAATATTTTGCCGTTTTTCCTGTTTTTCGGCTCTTACGTTTCCCGTTTCTTACGTTTATTTCCTACGGTCCCTTCAAAAACGTATCAGCGGGGTTCTACTGTATATGACTAAAATTTAAGATCCTTAAACTGCACCAGTTAAGTTTCCATTTCTTATTGAAAGGTTTGTTCTTAAAGAAGCACTATATTTTCCACACCTCTTTTTGTTTAGCAGATTGCAGCTAATCAATGCTTACATTTGATCTATTTACCTCCTGCAAGTGGTCACAATAAAGCAGGAGAGTAGGCAGAGGTAGAGAGAAATGCTTTGTCAAAAGCATGAAAAAAATTAACAATCATAAACAAATAGCCATACCTGCCATGCTAGCAGAGGTTCCATGGTACAAAATGAATATGTGGGTGCAATTATAACAAGTGTTCAAAATAGATCTATACAAGCAGCAGGGTAAGAGTGACAAGTGCTTTTCATCACCTTTGTATCACATAGAAAGGAAATCACCTGCGACATAACGGGTAGTTTCAGTAGTTTTGTCCGTACATAGCAGCACTCCTGGGCATTACAGATTTGTTTTATCCTAGTCACAGAAGATGCGTTTGATGGCAAACACATCTGATCGCAGTCAAATTTTGCAATCATGAGTGGCTCTTTTGTGCACATTATAGAAAGGGGCCATTTGCGATTGACATAATGTTGACCAGACAAAATCTTGATAAGTCAACTAAATTACTAAATCCTGCAGTTTTATGAGCCAGAACCAAAACATGATATGAATATGAAATAAAATTTTATGTGGTGTTAGAAATAGAGCATAAAAGTGAATGTCACACATGCCAACCTGTGAATTTCACACACATGACACTGGTCTGTATGTTGGAAGGGGGCGGAGTGCATAATTTTAAAAGCTTGCCCGCGATGTGTTTTCATGGACATATGTATTAAAGGTGATTCACCTCTAGATTGAGCACAATGTAGCAACAAACTTGGCACAACAAGTGCTGTCAAGCAGCACACTTTGTTTAGGTCAGCAATTTTCTCCTACAACTTGAGTGCCTGCTTCAGGAACTTTTCTGTATAGACTGGCTCAAGGCAAGTACCCCTCTTGCATCCTTCCACTATTGGAAGATTGCAAACGAATGCTTCAAGGACAGATGAGTGAACATAACTTATTTGTTTGTAAAATTTGGCTCAACATTCACAGAATTATAACGAGCCAAAAACACACAAACACTTGTGTCTTCATGCTTTTCTTTTACTTTTTTCCCCCAACATGCTGTGCAGCACATCTTTTGAAAAATATAAAATAGGATGCATACTTTGGATGTTTACACTGTAAAAAGGGCAGAAAGACTTTGTGGCTCTAGTTCTGCCAAGTGGCCTGAGTAAAATCTGAAAATCTGAGGCTTGAGTAATATGTTGCATCCACTAGCTCCTTTTGCGCAGCTAAAATTTTCAGAAACAAATATTGCTCTAAAGCAAAGTTTCTGAGCACAGGTACCTTTCGATGCACTGAAAAGCTTCATTTACCTGAGTGTTCTCAACAAACTAATGGTCAGACTGTGTTGTCCCTCAAAACTGCTGTCTACCCTCACGTTCATCAACCACACCAGAACATCTAGGGTTCTGCTTCGATCAGCTGCTTCGTTATGCAGAACAGCAGGCATGGAACAATTAAAAAATGTTATATCTGCTTCTGATGACCCTCTTCACTGAACAATATGTTGTGACCCTCCTTGGGGACATTACTTATACCTTGGGAAGCACAGGCCCTCTAGACTTAAAAATATGGTCATAGTATATCAAGGTGTAGATTTTATTCTATGTCCACGAATAAAAACAAACAAAAATCACCACTGCCCCAAGTGACCACAAGAAGTGTATTTCGTTGCATATGCACAGCAACATGCCCAAAGTAAACCACAATTGGTAAACATTGAACAGGAACTCTCTGGGTGTAAAAAGGCGCAGAAGACAAGCCTATCATAGCAGAGGCTTGAGTTCACAATAACTGAGGGTACACCGACAGAAAAAACAAAATTGGAATGTTAACCTTCAAGGTTTAAAAAATAAAGTGCTAAGGCACATATTTTTATTATTAATTATTATTACTATTACGTAAAATCTCTTTTGTCAATAAACATGATGGCATTGCTCATGGCAGCCTAGCTACCGAAAAGCCGCTATTCTAAAATGTAGCCCATACCTCTTCTAGGTTACACACAAAGCTTGATTTCCTGCCGCCAGTTACAGTCATGCTCACAAAAAGATACATCCAGACCTAGTTTTGCTTGGTGCCCCGTTTGAAATGGTATAGCCGCCTGGAATTTTCTTTGAAGTTGATAGGTAGCTTGCAGTCAACCAATGATGCCCCATAGAATGCAGCTCCCAGTGCAGCTGACACAGTTGGCTGCAGGAGAGTGAACTCTGAAATTTTGGGGCAGAGCACTTCTTCGAAACCTGGAAGAAGAAATGTCCCATAATGTTTCACAGGCACTACCTAGTACCAGGCCGCCGTCAAATAGCACCAGAACATCGATATTATAGCTTAAGCTTTTCACAGGTTCCCAGCGCACTAATTGGGCTATTGTGGCTTAGTAAAATCTCTTTTAAGCTTTTTAGTGCAGTCTTTCGCTCTTTTAGACACGACAGTTGCTTACCGACCAAGCAGACATCGTCAAAATCCACAGCTGGTACAGGCGCTTCAAAGTGGTGTCACCATTGGCCTTTTTTCTTCCTGGCTTATCAAGTCCCCTCTTACATAAAGAATAGCTTCTCTAGCATTGCAGAAGTGTAATTTACTAATACTGGTCAGACAATTTTTCTTGTTAGTGACCCTGCAAACCTCATAATGGAGAACTGTGACAAAATACAGCTTAAAGGGGTACTGACACAATATTTCACGGCCGAGATAGCCTGCGGGATCGCTTCCGGTGAACATGCGTATATCATCTGCAAAATACCAACAGCGAATATAGCTTGAAAGCTATTTTAAATTAATTTTGAAGTTTGCGTTAGCGACATCCTCACGCTACTGACACCCTCAAAGGGCACCCTTGGGGACACCCTTGGGGACACCCTTGGGGACACCCTACTTCCCTCACGTGACCACACTGCAACAAGTTATGATGACGTCATAGCCGTCATGTTTTTTTGCCACGTTTGCTCCAGCCATAGAGTTTCTTACAATACTTACTAGAGGGAACTCTGGCGCTAGTGTCTATGGGAGTTGCAACGCATGGCGCTTCAGCCAGCATGGGAATGATGGGTAGTACATGGACTTGTCTAAACTTCGTTCTTTCGGCTCCATTTGGCTCCGCGTTGCCTGTATCAGCTTTGTCACAAAACGAAGTTGAGCAAGAGTCAGCAGTTAAACTTCACCACTTTAACTTCTTTAGGCTCACCAATTGAAATCTGGTCACGAAGTTCACAATGGTCCATTCTTTTATCCAAAAGAAAACCAAAACACAACAATAAACAAAGCCACAAGTGCGTTCGAAGCCCGCAAGCACGAAGACTAGGCAAATTCGTGTGCTACCCGTCATTCCCATGGTAGCTGAACGATCGCAGCGCCCAAGTCCCCTATGTTAATTTTAGGAAATTCTATGGCTCCAGTGGCCTACTTCTCAGCGGCTGCTCGCGAACCGTGCGGAAGTGCGTCACAGTTCTGTGTGCTGACGTGATCGAGCGCTGCACCCGCTAGGTGTGATAGTTACAGCCGGAGGCTTGTCGTTTTTTAAACCAAAACTGACACTGGTCGGTAATGAGGAGCCTGTAATTAATTATCTGTCGTGCGCTGCAGCAAACGATGTGCCGTGTTATGACTAACAGGCCCCCAGCAACACATTGCAGCAAAAAAACATGAGGCCAAAATTTTTGTGTCAGTACCCCTTTAAGAGCAGCTATTATGCTGTACATCAGCATAGCTGTGGGCTGATTCAATGGACGTGCTTTCAGATTACTGTCCTTCAAGTGCTCCCAGGAGCTTAACTACTGTTGTTTAAACACTACTGAATGTGAACCAAACCTAGCAATGGACAATGTTGGGCAAGTTAGAGTACCCGAACCAAGTCCTAGTAATAAAATGCTAACACTCTGTTGGTCTACAACTTACCTTTCTGCAAAAGGTCCCAGCTTTTGAATATTGATCCAACACAGACTATTGGAAGGCCACCTTCACCTTCCAAGAGGCTCTGCAAGGCAGTGTTGCAAGATTAAGGTGAAACTGTCAACACAAGCGCTCTTTCAACACACGCCGAGTGAGAGTTGTACATGAGGCTGCCAGTGTAGCTGCAAGTGTCTGCTTAAAGATGCGGGGCTAAATGTCAACTTTTGCGCTTCTGCACTAATTTTGATGAGAATTTCAGGGATGGCTCATCTTCTTGATATTAGAACATTCCAATTTTCAGCACCCTAGCATGAATACAAAAATACCTACAGCTGTTATAATGATCAATCATGTATGCTAACTTAGGAAAACTATCATTTCAAAAATAATGAAAATGTACGAGTTATTTATCATTTTAAGTCCTCTAGAAGGTTTGTAGTGCAGGATAAGGTCGGTCATGTATTTTTTATGATGTTTCTATAAAAATGTCCGCTCTAAAAGTGAAGATTATCTTTTCCTTGTCACTGCATGTCAGACTAGTGAACTTTTTTGTGTGTTAGAAACTACTTAGGGATTAGAAAAGTACCTTATCTTGTACCTGACAAAATTTCAGTCTAGAAACAACCTTGTAAGCAGCTTTTGGCAAAGCAGTTTGGAAATGATAGTTTTTCTAAGAGGCTTGTTCTCCCAAAAAATGCGAACTGAGAAAAATTAGTTTAAAGATTTCACAACATGCTATTTATTTCGATAGTCAAAAAAAATTTATCAACGCAACTTCCTGCATAAATACGGCCTTCCTCATCAACATGACACTGTTCTGTGACAATTTCATGCAATCGCCTTCAATTTTTCGCAGCTTTCGAGCTGTGAATGTTGCTCACAACACGTGTTGGTCACAAAACGGACCATGCGCTGATCGCAATGAACTCCCAGGAAAACGAACATATAAGCTGAGTGGCTCGCAAACACAGCAGGAGTAACTCAGAATTGGCACGAAAGCAGTGGCGAATGGTCACGTGATACTTTTCTGCCAGTTTGAGCTTCAGTTCCAGTTTTCCAACGACTCTGCTGTCGGCGCACGGCTCAAAATGTGCCTTTTTAATTTATTTGTTTGTCCTCTGATGTACTCTCGACAGAAGGTCTTCTGTGACAAAAAAGTGTGAAAAACAAACAATCTAACATGGGGATTCACTTCGCGTTCGACTTTTTGCCTGCTTTGCAGCCGTGTCTTGAAAGGGGTGTTTCAGAGATGCTCTCCCCAGCAAATTCGCGCCACCCTCTCGTAAAAAGAATTTTTAAATTTTTTTTCTGCTTTACAGATGACAACCAAACTTGGTGTGCATGTTCTTTAATGAACCATTCATCCAAAACAACTCAAATTTGAAAGTGCATATTTTTTTTTTAAATCACGTTTTTAGCCCCGCATCCCCCCCATCAATACATTGCATGGGTGTGCATAAAGGTACCAGCACCACTAACCACAAGTCATCTGCTGCAACGCCAGGGAAATGCACACTTGCCAGAGGGAAACATTCGCATGCCACAATTGCAGGATATAAGGGCATATGTCCAGCGTGTACCCAATGTGCTATGAAAAACCATGAACAAATCAACACTTCTTGTCATTTACAACACCTTCTCGGAGCCTGTGAGGCTGCTGCCAGTAGTTTCAATGAATGTGTGGGAACAATGTCCAGCCAGCACAAGATGAGTAATAGCTCGAGCACACTAACTGCCATGTTGAGGGACACTTGCCTGGAGCTGCACTTGAGTTCTTAGTTTCAACTCTGCTGCACCCCTCAACACTTCATTCGTTTTTTCTTTAACTCAATTTTGCCAGCAAAGTGACTTTGCTCTGTCACTCGTAGCTAGATGTAGCTTACACGAACACCTGCACTTTGCACATTAGTAAGACAGAATGCTTTTCTACTTACCACATTTTTACATGTGGCTTCCTCTGCAGATCGTTTTAATTCATTCAGATAATTCAAGATTGTCTAAAAAGAAGAACTTAGAGCCTTCTTTACACACTAAGTGCTAGTGTAGTTGAGATTTGAGAAAAGCTTCTAAACATATACCACCCCTCTCCTAACCAAAAAAAAAAAAAATCATGTCTCGTGGTGCTATTCAATTGAATGCAGTTGCAATCTATCAAGTTGCCAGAAAATTGTTGTGGCCACGTGGTTACAATGTGATATAATTTTGGTTTCAATTGGTGTTAGGAGAAGTTAGACAACATCACTGCGTGTCCTCTATTGTCACACATTTGCAGCCAAAGATGCAATAGCTTAATCCAGTGTTAGTCATTTGGTTATATATAAATTAAAGAAGAACAATTTGGAATCTGTATGTACAAATGGATCTTATGGGACCATAAATGCCAGGTGGTTTTAATGGGACAAGGTATGCCAATTGGAGTCGCTGCAACAATGTGTGACATTGAGCTAGTTGGTATCGCATATTTGGTGGAAAAATTGAAGTATGCGATATTACAAAATCCAACTGTTAAAAAGAATTCTGCCAAGATCGAACTGAGCATTATGGCATCACACAGCACACATTACTGTGTTGCTATTCTTTGTATATCTGTTTCCATTGATCATTTGCATTTTCCTTTCTGAGAGGGCCACAAACACTGTACTTTAACATTTTTTTTGATCGGCATTTTTATTCACTTACTAATATTCATTTGACAGCTTGTGCATTAGCCACATGCGTCTTCAAATAGTCTTTCCATAAAATTTTTTCTGAAGTGTAGATTTATGCTCAGAATATTGATTTTTTTTATTGATATGCTTTCATTATTAGTTTTGTTTATGTCTTATATTAGTACTACACCACGCCCTCCCTTCATTCTTCCTCACAAAATGCCTCAAATATATAGAGACCTCTCAGGTAACTTGAGTAAATTAATTATTGAAGGACCCTCCTACTGTTTCCTGTGTGCTCAGCTATAGTTCTCCTTACATCAAATATTGAATATCTGGGAAAAGAAGAAAAAAAACATTATCACATAGCTGCACATCTTGAGAAACTAGGCACTCCACAAGAGTCAAGCCCTCTTGAGTTTGTTTACGCTGCAGGAGATGTGATAAGACAGAGAAGATAACTTCACGGCCATTGAACCAACTCTCGGAAAGCTCATATGCGACAATGGTGACTGCCCAGCTCGCAGCAAAATCGGGGTCAGCTATTGTTGCCTCAACACAGTGAGTGATAATGCTTTTCATTAGCAGCATGATAATTCAACATTTCAAATCTACACCCAAATTCACGAGCTTTTCATCACCTGGTGCTTGTATCTAGCATATTCCTTCGTAATGTCACCATGGTTCTTATCCTTACTTCTGTACTACTAACTTCTATTCTGCATATTTACTACTACCATCTGCCACAAGCACTGACCAGTTTTCCCACATCCTGGGCTGATATTCTGGCCACAATGGCAGTTTGTTTTCCCATGACAAGCTATATTATGGCTGAAAGAAGCACAATAAAAGGGCTCTTTTAATGCTGTGCTGCTGCTGAATGATGTATACTAGCTGTAGCAGACTGATTATATTCCTGGTGGTTATTAACAATACAACAAAAATTTTCAATATTGATTTTAACAAAACTATTTCATTACAAAACAAGGCTTGTTTCTGGAAAAAAAGAGTGCAAAAGGAGACTAAGCACAAACAAAGGAACACACAGGATGAGCACTGTTAGTTGTGCTAAGTTTCCTTTCGCGCAGTTTTTCCCATTTACAAATGTGTGACTTAATTAGTGACTTAACGTGTGACTTAACGAAACACACTTCTGGAGCCTTGTTTGATTTGGACATTTTCTTAAAACATTGATTCTGGGCTCTTTACAATCTTTTCAGGGCCATTTCTCAGCCATCAGGATACCTAGAAGCTATAATTTATGTTACAGCGAGTAGCTAAACGCATAATGAACGATGGTGGAGCATATTTTAGTATTTCGGTTCTATGTATTTTTGTTGGAAATTAATTATGTGTTATAATAAAACTTATTCCTACCATTATAAACATTATGCATCCTAGTACATAGCAGTGGGCCCAAAGCAATTATGGCAAGTTGCTTTTGCTACATTCTTTCCAGAAAGTTATTTGATTTACTGTGGAGCCAATTGGCCTATTATAAAAATTACTGTATATTTGGAATTGGTACAAAATAGTTGAACAAAACTGTGTAGTTTTACTACTTTCTAAAGGGGGCTTTAAAGGAAGCTTGAATCAGTCTCTTCAGTTACTTTGTTGTATTCAGGTAGTCACCTTCAAAATAAGGCAGCGAAAAATATGGCAAATGTATATTTTATGCATGCGTGCTAAGGCTATGTGCTTGAATTCGCGATACTTAGAAATCTTTTCAAAATTAATGCCTTAGAAGCATACAGCTCAGCATCTGTGAAATGTTTAGACAGGACAGAACTACTACTCTAAGGTTGTCATTTTGGCTGTCTTTTGTTCAAATCCCTGTTTTTATAGCAGTTTAACATGACCAAATAAAGCTACAAAGCATAGCAAATAAAAATGAAATTATTACCTTTTCTGCATGAGGCAAAACTGCTGCAACATGGTCTGCCAGGTCATTTCCTGCCATTTGAAATAAGTGCTGGCTCAGCTTGTCTCCTTCCCTGGCCACTGATGCAAAACAGAACATTTCAAAGCTGTGCACAGCAGATATACTTACAACTGCAACATCTCATGGCAGAAATGGCAAAAAGAATGCAGATGCACAAACATCAACCCGACCCCCCGCCTAACCACCACCTTTCACTGAACCACTGGCATGCATCTCCGGTGATAATCTGATTGTGCAGAAGTCGGGGCCATGGTATAAGATATACGTATATTTTTTAGGTGAGGACACTTGCAAGATGCAATTGACCAGATGAAGTAACGACAGTGCGCACACATCGGTCCTGTGATGGCAGCGGAGATCTATTGACTGGACAACACAATCTCAAGACAGAAAAAAGTGCTGCTTTGGCAACCACATAGCGCATTTTTTGTGAGCGAAAAATGCAACTGAACGGCGAATGCCAGCGTTGTTGCTGACTATGCCGGTTGCTATAGGAATGATACATGAAGCTTTTCTCTGTCTTGAAGTTGAGTCATTCCGCCAATAGATATCCACAGCCATCACCGAATGGACAGGCACGTGCTGTTGCTACTTTACGTGGTCAAACGCTCCTCGCAAGCCAAGAAGTGTCCCCACTTAAACAGTATATATGTGTTACACCGTGGTTGGGCCTTAAAGGGACATTAAGGAGAAAAACTATTTGTCTCGTAATAGTAAATTATCCTTTCACAATACCAAAACCACAACTCCTGCCGTAAGAAGTACACCTGGTAAGCAAGAAAACGCGCAAAAAAAAAATGCAGGTGGCGATGCTACCTTGAAGTTCCTCCACCAACTCACCATGATGATGCAGGTTGTGACGGCATCTACTATGGCCTAAATAGTTTTTAATCATTAAAAATAAAGTACATTGTCGTCTAAAAGGGCCAGAGGCTTAACGTACCAAGTTTAATTAAGTTTAAAGTTCATTATCTTTTCTACTAATAAACCTATGATGGCAAAATTAATGACAGTAGTGCTTTAAAAAAATTATTTACCTGTTTAAAGTGATTCTATGTTTCACTTTAGTGTCCCTCTAATGTCAACGAAAGTGGGGGGAACCAGGCTAAGAACTTAAGGCGGGGGAGCGGGGGCTTGCCTGCTGATCAAACTATCATTAATACACGCATACATACATGTCCTCTTCCATGCAGACGTATATACACACAACCATGCATTCCATGCATGTGCGGAAGGCACATACATGGTTTCCACGCTTATCAATGCTACACGCGAATGTACAGCAGCCAATTCAGCTAAAAAAAAATTCAAATTTTACATTCCCACACTTTTGATTGTTGTTCATTTCCAAAGCCCAACATTTTTCCCTTGGCCATCAGCCAATCAGTCTGTCTGTGAACTTCACTTACATTCAATGTGGTTTCTCTGTTTGTGGTGCAGCCAAAGTGAATTCACAGTTATGAAACTGCACCATGAAAAAAAAAATCCAGCCATCTCCACTTCGCGAACACTGTCAAAACAGTGAAGCTTATGCCCGTCCTTCATCAGGCTATACTGTATTGTACTTCTATGTTTTTCAAGTCTTCCCTTCGCCTGCGCTTAGCTTCGGCCTCTCTTGCGCAAACATCGTGGTTGGCTCGGCGACGACATGCCCGTTCTCACGTCAGCTCTCACCGACGCTCACGTCGGGCGGCTTCTTCATCGGGAGAATGAGAAATGTTCGCCATCTCGAAAGTGCAAACTCCTGAACACTGACATTGACATGCTATTTTACACTCCACTGCGCCTCACCGTCACCCCGTCTTGCCGCGTTTCTCGAATGTTCACCCCTCGACATCCTCCGCCCTCGCCTCTCGCAGCACAAGCAGCCCTCCCCTTCCTACCGAGCCTCGCTCGCCACACTGTAAGGCCACATGATCACCGCTACCACAACGCCGGACATGAAAGCCTCGACTACGAACAGCTTCACAGTTAAAATAAAGTGAACTCACTGAGGACACGCGAACACAAGTGCCGTACACACAAACATAAGCGGTGCTTGTGTTCACGTATTCTCAGTGATTTCATCTTATTTTATGTGGGGCCGTTTTATAATTATGAGTCCTTACCTACTCGCCCAATTGTTAGTCCCACTTAGCCATAGTGAAGTCACTCTAGAAAGCTGTTCCACATCTACAAAACTGGCTGTGGTAGAAATCTCAGTGCCAGGTTAGTACATGCTCACAGATGTCCATTGCAATGTTCGAAGGAAGAGAAGTGAGCAGCACTGCTTATTCAATGTTGTCCTGCCTACAGGCACGAGCAACAGGCCTGCCTCCTAACAGTAACCAGTGATTTTTTTTTTCCTTGTCATTAAAGGGACACTAAAGACAAATAACAATTTATGTCAGAGTGAAAGGTCAATGTGTAAAAATGTCTAAAACGTCAATATTATCAACAGCAGTGCTCTACTAATCGAGAAATTAAGGTAAATGTAGGGCACGATGTGCACCACGAGTGAGACATTTTGAAAATGATCCCGATGACGTCAAGAGTCCCGACTCCCAAGTACAATTAACCACTAGTAATCAAACTAGTTGTGATAAAAAAAGAACCTTCCATGTATCACAAGACGTAATAAAATGCTGCTTGTTCGTTTCTGTTTAATTCATGGAAAAAAAAGAGCCTCTTGGCGTTACCATGGGGAACGGCGTGAGTGGTTCAAAAGTTCAATTTTCGCCGAGCTGCGCTTCGCTCACGCAGTCGCGTCTCAGTGGTAGTTTCGGTATCGTGTACTGCTGCGTAAGCTTGGCTCTCGCTATTTTTGCACTGTTGATACTCTACTGCTGCTGCTGGCCAAGCTAAGCTCCGTTACAGTGAACTATACAGTTTTGGAGTGGCCCGTGGCTGTGTCTTGGCAAGGTTGATAGCAGCTGTTGCACAAGAAACTGTAGCGTCGGCGGCTGGGCAGTAAAGACGGGCAACGTTGGGCACGGCAACTGCTACATCAGAAGGCCTGTTCAGGCAGGTGATTTGAAGTGCGCTAACGCCATGCAAACCACTACAACATGATTTTCTTTCAAAATAAGTATTTCCGTGGCACGAAACAAGCACTATGAAGTTTCCGGAACGCTATTTTAACAATCAACGTCGACTTAATATTTGCCTTTGGTGTCCCTTTAAGTTAACTTATTTCAAATTTGCTTCCTTTTCTTACTTCTAAGAACTGCTCAGTTCCACTTGCTTCAGCTATATTTCATGATATTAGCCTCACTCCCTTCACTTCAGCATTTTACAACATGACGTAAACAGGTTGCGTAGCAGTGCCAGTGAGCTGCATGGAAAAGAAACAGCTGTAGCCGGCTACAAGATGACAGACAAAACAGCATGATGGATTGTTCATTTTGAGTGTCCACGGCTCTCTGTGACGGCGCATTTCGTACTGCAAAATGAAAGCAGTATACAAGAACACGGTACCGGTAAAAGAAACTGACATTAGAAATGCCTGCAGCTGTTAAAGAAAGAAGAAAATTTAAGGCAAAAAAAGAACATGGAAAGAAGGCCAGTTGTGTAGGACAAGCAAGATGAACCTCAACTTAAGGTGAGCCTAAACACATTAAGATTTTCTCTGTAAACACAAAGCTTGGAAAAAAGTGACGATAGCTGAGAAAATGATGCGGCACATAGCTAAGATCGCACATTCATATTTAGCCAACTACTATCACTACTTTTAGCAGCGCATACTTTGAAGATTTTCTTGGATGTGTTTACTATCTATTGATCAGCAAACAAATGAAAGTTTCAGAGAAGTGGGAATCACTCACACTTTGCCAGCTTCACACACATCCCCGCAATGAACTGTTTCTTGAAGTTGGTATAACAGAAAGGCAGAAGTTCCAGCATTTCCTTAACCTGTAGTTAAAAAAAAGAAGGATATCATATTAGTAAATGCTGAGGCAGATATTCTTTGGAAAATCAGCTCTGCAAAAGACCCACAAGGTGGAGAATTAAACAGAAAAATTGTCATCTTATCTGTTAGTAGCACGAGGCTACAAAGAAATCCATACAGGTTTCTCAGAAAGAGAGCTTCCCAGTTGGTAAAATATTCTTCTCACTTCATGCGACAAACGAGTGGATGACAAGTTTTCCCTTTGATGGAGATGTTCTTACAACACGTATGCTCAAAGGGCGCTACACCTGGCATAAGCGGAACAGATGCAGCACGTAGATGAGCAGTTGCAATCGTGTCTGTGAAATACAAAACAGCTCGATTGTGTGGAAACTTGAACTTTTGAACAGAATAGTGTGTGCCCTTCTAGAGAAAACTGTGCTTTGAGTGAGAGTCAAAGTCATGTGCGCATCTTGGAGCATCACTGACTGCAGCACATGACTTCAGTGCAACATACAATGCGGACATACAATACACCATTGGAGATGCATCGTGAAGCAAAATAGAAAGAAAAAAAAAAGGCTCATCTCATGAACATGATGCAGTTTCTCAGCTCCAGCATATGGGATAGCACAGGCATCAGCCAAGGCAAAAAGGGAGAGTGTCTCTGGTGACGGCAGCTATCAGCCTCTCACGGTATGGTAACAGATAAATTTCTTGTAACTGTTCCAATAATGAGCAAACCTGAAAACTTATTTTGGTAAAATTCTTCCTAGACGGTGCCTTAAAATTTCCAGAGCTTAACAAAAATTTGCAACGGGCCCGTTGAGGGGCCCTCTAAAATTCACAAACCAGAAGCGAAAATAAAGCAATGCAACAAAATTCTGCATACTTTGTATAAAAAACCTACAAGCATTTATAATTGCTGTGAGAATGCCACAAACTTATAAAACACTCTTGTGCTCCAGTTCTAACCTTTGTTGTCAAGTGGTTGGTCAATGAGAAAGGCTTTCGCATTCTGCACCACTGAATCTTTTATGAAGCTTCTATTCAGTCAGTATCACACAGAGGGCGATTAAAGGTGGACAACTTGCCTTTTTTTTATTGCTTCACGCAACCTGTACCTTTTGCTCCAGCGCACAGAGATGGTGAGAGTATGTGGCAAGGAAAGAGTGACAGTGGGCAAGGTAATGAAGAGGAGCGTGAAACCATGGCACCAACTTTATGAAGCATGCGTAGCTGCGCCATTACTGCACCATTTCAAAAATTTCTTTTGACTATATGTTACAACAGCTTTCTAATAAAGATAAATCTGTTATTTTTCTATCCTATGTGTGATGATACTTGTGTCACGACACACAACATGCTGTTCTGTAGATCCTGGCACTCTTTAGCCATCACAGGCCTTGTGCCACAAAACTCATCATCATTACCATAATCTGTTGCATAGAGTCGGTGCAAAAGGCCTATGTTGTAATGTTAGCGTGGCAAATTATTGCAAAAATTATGAATGTATGTCTCTGATGAGTTGATTACTCATAATTAACAAATGTTAACGGGTCAGCTGGTCCCGATTCATGATACAATGAGCAGCATAACTAGAACAGGAACAGAGAAAAAGGTCTGTGTGTTGTTTACATTACCTTTGCTTTATCCCTCTTCCAGTTGTGCTGTTCATTGTATCATGAATTACTCACACTGATATGACAAGAAGCCCACCAGCAGGCAAGCTCTGACTACAAACAAAATTACTGCTCTGAGAAATTGATTTGTGACACATACTGCCTTACTCAGCACAATATCAATTTCACTTGTACTAGCAACTATGTCGTGGCCATGTTCACTGAGCACCGAAAAAAAAAAAAAAAAAAACGTGGTGACTGCATCCCTTTTCAACGTATTACAGGCAGCATCACTTTTCCAAGCAGGGATGAAAAAGTCAGTAGAATAATGGCAAGAAGTGTGTGAAACCATTTTCACAACAGGCGAAGGTCTGGCTGTTGTTTAAGCTATCTTTCTTGTTATTAATGGAAATGTGAGTTGAAGTATGCCCTACAAATCCAGTGCTCACCTGAAAGTGCTCCTTTACGAGTTCACGAATCTTTTGAGCACTCCACTGAGGGGCCCGGAAGTTTTCATCTTCGTGCAGGACCATTTTTATGGCTTGTATCGAGATAGTGAAACCTGTTTTGCCAAATGAAGCCGGGAAACACAGGCATATTTAAATCAAATGAGCAGCTTTCCAAGTAGGCTTTATCTCGGCAATGTTCAGAAAAAAAAAGAAAGATAAATGGAATTTGCAGGTGTCTTTACAGAATAAACTGTGATGATTTAACAACAAGACACATCGTGGTGACCGTGACATTGCCGAGTGTTACTTCATATTTTGTGTTCCATAGAAAGGCCAATAACAAGTTGCTAGCTGATCCACACACAAGCATGGCAACCAGCAAAAGAAAAGACTTATGTGTAGCAGTTTGTTCATCAGAACAGTAATAAATGTAGCAAGAAATGAGTGCTTCTCTGTTCGGAAGACGATTGGCATTAAAGAAAAAATGAAAAAAAGAAAACTTGAGCCATGGGGGTCTAGAACCTGCCAGGACCTCTCTATAAAGTTACTTCCATCCATCAGCACCATACTAGCATATTGACAATTTTACTAACACTGAAGCATGAATATAGTTTTGATACATTGTGCTCTTGCTCCTCACATGTTCAAGGCAGCAAAGACTGGGCGTAGCCAATGAGAGCTCCATAAACAAAGCTAGAAAATGGCCCAAATCAACTATGCAACCCCTTTATGACCCACATTCATAAAAATTTTCTTCAAATAAAAATAAACATTTCTGTTTGCGCTGCCCTTGTATTACTACACAGTGAATGTTTTTGAGTTTTTCACATGGTCTTGCTGTTTGACAAGAAAAAAATGGTCAGCTCACCATATTCAACTAGTGTGTGTGATACCTATGGCATGCAGGCTCAAAGAATGACACTCAGTCGTTAATGCTTTAATTCCCGAAATAACCTTTGTTTTCAGCGGAGCTGTGACACGTACATCTGACCTGATGGTGTTCATAACAGAATCTTCAAAAGTGAGCAATCTGCCGGTAATAATAAAAATTAAACATGTGTTTAATCTTCCTTTAATACTAGCAAAAATAAAAATGGGTGTGCCATAAATTGCAATGCCTTAAAATTTTTGCACATAAACAAATGCACTAAATAAAAATAAAAATAAAGAATTTAATTCACAAGTCTTTGTTAATTAGCCTTTTCAAAGAAATTTGAGCAGTGACAGAGTACTTTCTCCTTAACGTAGAGTTCATCTGCATAGACAATGCCTTACTCTCATAGCATTTTAATGCGAAGCATTTGTTAGCGAACCCAAGGCACTTTAGGTGTTTCTATCTACATATCTATCTATCCTGGACGCCCAGCTCCTGGACGCCCAGCTTAGGAAACAGACGGCTTTCCTAATAAAGTTGTTTACTACTACTATCTATCTATCTAGCCGCCTACGTCTGGGTGCTCTCGTGATCGCCTCTTTAACTTGGCGTAGACCAAAATTGGCATGGGAGGGTAAGAGGATTTGACGAATATGAATGTCTGCTGATGACATGAATAACGTGAAAATCCTGTCGCGTACGTCATCAAACCCTTTCCTCCAGACACATGTGGCACATACCCGTTTACCATGAGCCGCAGTGTACACAATAACTTTAGAAATACAGATCTTTTTATTAAAAAGTTCAGCAGATCCCACGCCTTGTGGGAATCGGTTTCATGCGAAGCAGTGACCAAGTAGTGCTATAGTACATTTCCTATATTTGGCCCAAGCGTTACAAGGTGGATCGACGTGTTTTTGTAAGTGTAGTAGTTGTGTTCACATCGCGGGCTTACCAGGCACGTCGACAACATTGGCGTTTAAAGGGTAACTTATGGTTCAACGTCACGTCAGCACTCACGTTAGAGCACATACGTCAGTATTATCGAAATGAAGTGACTTTACGTTGCGATGATGTGAATATCATACATAACTTTCATTAGCGTATTCCTCCGGGGTCGAGCAACACTTGAATATAGCTTGCCGATTTATAGGAATACAAATGTAATGTTTATTAGACTGCTAGACAGTGGAAACAACACTGTAACCACAGTCGTTAACCTGACATGACGCTTGTATCGTAGGAGTACATATGTAGTGTTTACTGCTTTGTTATAAAATTTGACAGCCAACATTACAACCACAATTGGCGTTGCACCGACATTACGCCTGCATATGGTGTTTTCCAAAGCAGTGCTAGACCTGGCATGGCTCTGTAGTAGAATACCCGACTGCCACGCAGAATGCTTGGGTTCGATTACTGCTGGAATCTTAATTTTTATTCTTTGCATTCTTCGGCTCAACGCTGGCGATGTTTGGCTTTTCTTAACGCTCTCGCATTTAAACTACCAATGTCTGTTCTCGATGTTCCTGGGTAGATATAAACTGTCAATCACCTGTGGCAAATTGCAAAGAGGAGAAAAAAAAAGGTTGGGGGTGTGCAGAAAAGGTCAAAGGCATTTTGCTGTATCATTTTCCTATGCACAGTTCAACTCGCTCCGTGACAGAAAAAAGAGAGAGAGAAAGAAAGAATGAAAACATAACAATGTATGCTGAAAAAGTAAAAAACGTAATTTTAATAAGGAAACAATCAGAGAGAAAACCCTCTGCACATTTTTAAAAGCATATTTACAGTTAATTGCTCCTAAACCAGAAGAAGCAACATTTCTGCACAGAGACATAATAAATGGCAGATAATAATGACAACAATTGATAAAGTCTCTGGTCTTACCACTTCCTTCATCTCCAAGAATATGTCCCCAGCCTCCACAGCGATGCATCGAATCATTAGGATTGACAAGCAAACAATTGGATCCTGTGCCGGCTATCAGAACAACACCTCCTGCATGACATTTGCCAGCTTTTCAAACAGTTCTAACTTTTGCAACACCAAAGGTAATAGGCTCACTTTTTTTTTTTTTAGCAAGCACAGATATGAAGAGCTTGCCAATATACTTAATGTAACAACTCTCATGCAAAGATAGGAGTAAAAAAAATGTGCCAGGTTTCCACTTGTAGTAGAAATTACAAGACTAATTCTATATATGTTGCGTGCACACACACCTGTGAACAAGGAATGGAGCTCAAGGCAACCAAGCATTGAAGAAAAAACATTTAGACAATGATCTGCAGCTTGCTTATGACACAATAGCCTATGATGTGCATCTGATTTTGCATGTTATCCATCTGTTATGAAAGGTGAATAGAAATTGGCAGAATCTTCAATGCACTTTATACATGTTCATGATATCACATCACTGAGTAGTGAATATGCGTGAGGCACGACTCAGGGTAAACCCTGAATCACACCTGGCTTATTACAAGCGTTGATGTAAAATGCAAGAGCATTTACTGTGGTTACAATAACAGCTATACCTGCCATTAACAAATGTTGCTGAAAAGTGTTAATGATTAATGTTTGCAGCATCAACAGCCTTTGTATTGCCACAATGGCTTTAAAACTTCAAGCAGGAAATTCATGGCATCCCCAAAGTTTCTCATCTCTCCTCTTTTCCAGATCATGTCTAAACGCTGTTTCATAATTAACCCAGCAGTAATTATGCGAAACTTGTGCAGCTTTCACTGAAGGAAGCCACATCTGAGCTATTACTTCACAATTTATTGCAGAATTAGACAACATTTATTTACGATGAAAAAAAGCAGGCTTGTCTTCAAGCAACTGGGCACACTAACCATTTGGTGCAACTGTCTTGAGTGCTCCAATGACATCGCTTTTTACCACTACTGATGATGCAATATCAGGGTGCTCCTTCAAGATAAGTTCTTTTAGATCATTGTTGGTAGCCTCTTGCTCACAGCCAGCTGAGGCAAAGGCTCTGAAAAGTTGAACGGATCATGATTCACAACACAAGTGGCATACCAAACACTAGCAGGAAAAGACGATGTTCCAATACAGATCTCAGATGGGCACGTGCTCTTTACTTTTGTAAGCAAGTGTACTAATACACACTTGCAAATATTACAGCACTGGATTACAAGGATATCCATATATCACAGGAAATCCCTACTGTTCCTGTTATATATGGACTTAACAAGGAGCAACCACTTATGCATATTGAAAGCGTAACACATATTTTTCATAATATCGTTTTGAAAACAGTGGGGCCTACACAATATGTACACACAAGCTCGTTTATTCAGGTACAAAAATGTTGTCTATGCTTTATAGAACAAAGAAAAGAACAAAAAAAAGGTGTTTTTGCAGCATGTGTGAAAAATCGCATTGTGTGTGCACATGTGCCGTTCCTGCACATGCAGCACGTGCCAGCAGGTATCTGGTCTATGTAAAACTTTGGAGCAAACATCTGCCATTTATATCAACATCAATGGCTCATTAGAATTTCACTGTTCTGTTTCATAAAGTCCAGTTCTCTACAGAAAGCAGGTCCTAAAGAAAAACTGGATTTGATCACTGTGTGATAGGAATCTTACTGTTACACACAGTCTATATCTTGCATATTGTCAGATGGTTGATATGCAAAATTTGCTCATTTTTGAAAACAACGTATCACCACACACACCATTACAAGCAGAGTGCGCGGTGCTAAATAAAAAATACAACTCACTAGTGATGCGAGGCGAACATCTTGACTAAGACCAGCATTTTCTTTGGCAGCCAGAACTAGTTCATAGACACGCCTCCGGCATTCGTTCATCCCAACGAGCCAGTGGTTTACGGGGTGACCCTCCGACCATCCCAGGACTTGGCCGCTTTCGTTCAGCACAACTGCTTTCGACAAAGTGGCTCCCCTAAAATGTCACCATAGCAGGTGGATGCACAACAATCGACGATATGTGAAAGGTCACACGTTACACGACAGATGCGCGAGAACACTCCGCTTGCACAAAGCTCAGACACGATAATTTTTTTTTTTTTTTAAGTGTGCTCAGGCGTACGCAGAGCTCCCCCTGAGACAGATCTGCGGGGTCTAACCTTCACTGACTTGCGTCCACACGAGCAGCGTGAATTCAAACCATGTGCTTTGGTATCAGTAAGACAGTGGACAATTTTTATTTTTTTTCTTTGGTAAACGCTAATACCACAAGTAGACGTTGCTGGTTAATAAAGTGAGAGTATAACACCTCGGCAATGTTGTACATCTGAAACTTGTAACTATTTGTTTGATGGGGAAGTTCCAACGTGACGCGCAAAACTGCCCGCGCTCGGGCTGTGCAGCGCAGGACTAAGTGGGCGCAAACACACGTGCACCTCGACCTTCGTTCGTTATCTGCTAGATAGCTGGCGACCACGGCAGATGGTCACGGTACACAAGAAGCGCCACGGGGGCACGCGTGTACGCGGCTGTTAGCAAAAAGCGATCGCTATCTCGCCATGCAAAGCGCATTCGCGCGCCCGAGTGCTCCCATTCCTACATACCGGAGCTACAAGGGAAGTTTCGCGTGAGAACAAAAAATAAACGAAGAAAGACTCGGCGTAATTTTAGTGCAGCTTCACGAGTTATTGAGCTGCATATAAAGAAATCGGCAATCAATCGGCAAACAACCTACCCTTCGACGCCGCCGAAAATCTTCATGATCTTCGATGTAACAAACAAAAATTGGCGGTAAGTGCTACGTGTAAGCACAGGTGTCACATCGACTGCGCTGTTTTAACACATCTGCAGATTTTAAAAGCGAAACAAGAAAACAAAAGTGGGACAGGTAAAAGCGAGCTAAAAAAGCTCTCTACCCACAAGTGAATCCGCCCCTCCTTTTTTATGGTTCAACGTGAGCCTTGCAAAGGGTGATGCAAAAAGCGTATCGTGTAGCTACCCCACCGATATCACGCCGCGCCGTTTCCGATTGTGCTGCGCGATTGTTTGTTTTTCTGGCGCTATGAATGGCGCAGTTAAAGTGGTTTTAGTGTGGCACATGCCAAAGCTAGAGTGTACTAGTACACTCTACCAAAGCTTTGGCAGAAAACTCAATGATCACACATCACAGCATATGCGCAACAAAGCATGCAGGTTGACTTTTTAATAAAACGGATTAAACGTACTACTTATTTTGTGCTATTATCGTCAAGTAATTTCGTATTTTTACCGCATGAGTATGTCTTTATTTTTCATTCTTTCGCAAGCCCGTTGTGGAAATCTGAGCACTCGCTCAGTTTCTAATGATCAAACGAGAACTACCGCCACCGCACCGAATACCAGTAGTTGCTACTGTGAGATTAACCAAGCAAAACTACGCATAACTGCGCTATTCATCGTCCTGAGCGCGTGGTTGGCGTGGATTCTCTTCTGTGCTTGGGCGTACAAGCAGTACAAGTGGTATATATATGTTCTCTGGTACAAGCCAACGTTTTGTACTACAAGCACCAACAGCTGCCTGGCAAAAGCAGTTCTTCCTCCATGCTTACAACCGCACCACTGTAGTGACTTTTTTATTGCTTTTATCTCTCTATGGCGTAGTTGTCTATTTGGCGTTAGTTCTCGTTTGCTCATTAGAAACTGAGCTACGTTTTTCTGCAATATTTCTCATTCATTTCCACAACGGGCTTGATAGGAAGGAAGGAATACAAAAGGGACAAGGCAGGGAGGTTAAGAAAGGGAAGGGGAGTGGAAAGACGGGCTTGATGCGTTGGCTAGAATACACGGAGGAAGGAACTATGCGTAGATAAGTCGGGATAAGTGTTCTGTGGTAGTACGGTTGGTACGGTCCCTAGAGGACCGTAGTGGTAGCGGCATAGTACCATGCTGGTACACTGTAATAATAATAGATTGAAATAACAATGGACTGGATAGTTCTCGATTACGACGTTCTCTGGATAGATGTTTATCTAAATATGTCTAAATGTCTGGGCAGTATGGGCACCAGGGGCCGCTAAGGTAGTAAGGCGCACGAAAGTGGAACGAAAGTTCGATGAGCCGAGCTTGGTCAAAGGAGGCATTGGCTTGATCCACCTTGATCTTTAATATTTTAGTGACTACTGATACTTCATTTCATTCTGTGTTGGCAGTACGAGAGGCGAACGTATATTTTGTTGTCGTTAGGCCATCTGACCGTTGTGTTGACGCTCTAGAGCTTCGTTTCTCGAACGAAGCTAATCGATAGATACAGCGGAGCTGCTCCTGAGCCTCCGCGCATCCAAGCAGTCCGTGTTGGTGTGGTGTGTCTACAGAAGGGAGGCAGACAAGCCAGAGATCATGTCGCCTCTGAAGGTGCTTGTTTCAGCGACGTTCTTGTTTAGCTGCAGCTGCTTAGGTGAGTAAAACTCCATAATCTCCATTGTATGTTCTCTCTACTTCACGTGAACTAAGTTTCGCATTTGGCCTGTGTTGTGCAGGTGCGAAACTTCAAGACCTCAGAAACCAGGTGCTGCAGACGACTGAAGTCTTTCATTTTTATATTGATAAAGGAATGTTTGACGCATCGATAGGTACGCAGTCATGTTCCTTTTGAAGCATACGTTTTTAGGTCTCTTGATGCAGCGAGTGTTCAACTACCTTTTGTTACTCAACAGATAGCTATGGGCATACAGAATTCAGAGCTGCCTTGTTAGGAAAACCGGACTTACCAAAGTGGATGTTCCTACGGCAAACTGGCAATTCAAATAGGGCACTTTTGTACGGTTCGTATCAAGACGATGGAGAACTTAACATTGAGGTTAGTCGCGCGATCTTGTTGATAGTGACAAATGTTAAATATGTATTTTTACTTCTTCCGAATTGCTTTAAGGTATTTGCTATTAACAAGTACAACTACAAGACATCTCTACGGGTAATTAGTCTTCAAGTGGAAAAAAGGCCGAGTGAGTGTGTCATCTCCTTTTTCAAATGCATGCTGTAACACTCATTTTATCGGATGTAGTTCATTTGCACAAGATTTCGCGTAAGGTACTGAGCGATATTTATTACGCATATTTGTGCCAGGTATTTATAATCATGATTTTATCATTCTATGTTTGGGTTTTTCAGGGGAAGCACTTTACGAGGTAGAGATGAAGTTCTTAAATCTCAATATCGAGGACCTATTCGAGGGTGACTGGTTATCTGACTTGGAAGAAATTTTTCGAGATCACTTATGGAAAGAAAGCCCCGTCATTTATGTGACAAAAGTGGCTTCGGTGGTGGACATCGGTGGCAGGGTACCTGTAAATCCTAAGGACAAAGAAGGGTAAGTCTG
This sequence comes from Rhipicephalus sanguineus, assembly GCF_013339695.2. Classification (NCBI taxonomy): domain Eukaryota; kingdom Metazoa; phylum Arthropoda; class Arachnida; order Ixodida; family Ixodidae; genus Rhipicephalus; species Rhipicephalus sanguineus. The sequence goes on from NC_051176.1 coordinate 280,356,115, forward strand.
CCGTAAAGCTAGTGCACTCTCCCATAAGTTATGCTTGTACAGTTAAAAAGAGGAATGTGTTGTAGATTTCCTCAGCACTGAACCGTACAATATTTTTTAAAAATTTGTTTCTTCATGTGTAGTATTTCCAAGCTACTGAAGCCCTGTATGTGTAATAGGTGGACAACAAAACTTCAGATTCTCACAAAGAATTGTGGGCTACAGCGCTGTCTGCATCGATTTCCGGTTTGAGGCACCATATCGCCGTGAGCACTGTTGTGTGTGCCATTGCTTTCTCCCATGTTGCACCTATCAGTCACGGTCCTTTATTCTCACAAATCAGGCATAACATCTTGGAGTGCTGGGAAGCTTAGTTAAGTAGCAAATGCAATCATAGGCATACGCAGGGTTACCCGTCAGGGGGGCGAAGGTTCATCAGCGCCCCCCCCCCCCTACTAAGTCAATGTACGAGGCAGATTCCCCCCCCCCCTCTTAGGTGACTAGGGGGGGTCAACGTATGGGGCTTAGGTGACTAGCCCCCCCCCCCCCCCCTCATGCGTATGCCTACGAATGCAATCACTACTGAATAGTTGTGAAAGGTGCGAAATGATCATTCCTTCATTCAAGCGGCACGTACCTCCGGACACATGCATGTTGTTTCACAGCAGAGTGTGTATTTCGCGCATGTTTTGTGCCTAGTAAAGATTTGTTGTGCGTCTTAGTGTAATGAAATAGCATGACGTCCGATGTAACCCTTGTATGTTTGTGAACACTTGTGTTTTATGTTTTGAACTCGTGAGATTATTTACACTTTTGTGTCGCAAAATATTCTCGCGGATTTGATATAGTGAATGGCATGAGTAAAATATTTCTTACTGTAAAGGTGAACAACTCATGGAGACTTCTGCTTTTTCTTTGGCACCTCTAAACCTTGCTTTACTTGAGTTCATTTCCTCGTGGCACTCGAACTTTATTTCAAGGCAGAGAAACACTGTGCATGCAACATACATTTTTCTTTCAAGTTCAACTCAAAGGTATAGGCAGTTCTTGCTTGAAAGTCTTTCAAATAGCAAAGACTCCATAAAATGTCACTCGTCGTTTCAAAAGCAACGTTGATTGTTTTACATCCAGGCCACGATACCACAGTAATTCCAAGGGGGCATTTTATTCTGCTTGCTTTTTCTCCGCTCAGCATTTTTCATACATTTGCCAAAGATAGGCAATGCAGTATATGCAGTGCAAGTACACTGAATCGATACACTTGATCAAGCAGAGCATCTGTACTGTTGTCAGAAGGCCTTATAGCTACAGCTTGTTAGTTTGGGTGAGTCGGTCCGTCTTGCGAATAACTTGAAGCAGAGCCTCCTGTTGTGTTTTTTCCTCAGCTTTGTCCTCATTTGTTTCACGCTGCTTCAAGTTATTCACCTGATAGCTATTTGGGAACGTATGTTGAAATTTGGCATCATGTGCTCAGTTGTGAGCGATCATGAGGTTGCCACTGTTCGTGTTCAAAAAGTCAAAATCAAGCTTGTTCAGCAAAATTCCTGTGTGTTTCAAAGCATAATCGTTATGTGTACTGGCTGCTGTGCTCGAGACCCACCTCTCATCCTTCCCCGTAGTTCATTCACGACTACGCATTCACTGGGATGTAGCCAGAAATTTTTGTCGGGGGAGAAGGGGGGGAGGAGGGAGGAGAGGAATAGATCCCCCAGACTACCCTCCTTGCTATGCCACTGCCCATTTTCACTTCATTTTGTAAAATGCTAAATATTATCTATCCATCTGCAAAAGAATTCCCGAACATGATCACCGGACAGGTGGTGAAAGTTGTGTCACAGATGTGTCACAGAAGTGTACGCGTTTCCTCCCCCATTACACTGAGCAGCACATGCTTTGAAGCAGCAAAGAGCTGGGCCTTGAACCAAAAGTGCCGTAGCAGACAACACACCGTTTCGCTATCCACCTATTGCACTATAAACGAATATAATTTGATTTGAAAATTGGGCGAGCTGGACAGGCAAAGAGCACATAGATTTGCAGGATGAGTATGTGCTTAATTGCAGCAATTTATTGTGGTAAAAAACAAACATTCCATTCGTTTGACCCCCCCTTCCCCCAAAGTACGGGGCGCTTTGCATTTTTTCTTTATGCAGAGCAGATATATATATATCTATGGGTCCCTCTACCGATTCCCCTTCTTCTCATTTACTTCATAGTAAGTATCTCGACCCTGGCAGGTATTTGATGCCTTTAGGTAGCATGTGAAGATTTATTGGCCAGCTGCCTGCTCTTAAAAAGCTTCACTTACTGCGTGTGACCTTTGGGTAAAAACGATGTTCCACATTCGCCACCATGGCCACGAATGGCACTGGCTAACACTTCCAGGGTTACACATGCGTAAATATTAAGAAAAGGGAACAGGGGAGCAGCAGCCGCTGGTAGTGCACCGCACGCACAATCCAGAGATTCTGAATTTAGCTCCCCCTAGCGGCAAGTTGTTTCTCCGTCTGCTTTCGTTTTCCTTTATCCCACAATTACTACACTTCTATTAGAAACTACAAATAGCATACCCTATGCATTCCTTGCCTTCATTACCTGTTGGATTCATGTATCATTGCAGATTGCTTTACTGCATAAATTTCTGCACATTGCTAGTGTTGCAATCTTAAGGCATTGCTGTCGTGAAATTTGATGAAAAAAGATCCACTTGAAAGTTTGACTTTATGTTCATGTTAAGAAGTCTGTTGCTAGGAGGGAGGGCACTGGTTTGATTACTGGTCGCAGCAGCTGCATTATGATGAGGGCGAAATGCAAGAACACTTGTGTGCTTAGATTTGAATGCACATTAAAGAACCTTGGATGGTGCCCCAATACACACCCATAATAATGTCCTGGTTTTGGCCGGTAAAATAACAGTGTTCAATTTTTTTAGGCCGCTCAGCAGTCATACTTGCTGTAGGACAACTGAATATTTTCTTGAAAAGTAGTATTGTTGATGTCATTACTAGTCTCTGAAAAGGAATCGTTAAGAAAGAACAAATCGCATGTCATGTTGGGCGCAACTCTTTCAGGATAGTGGTACGCATTGGAGGGACGACCAACTTTTCCCAGGAGCTGCGCACGCTAGAAGTTGAGGCCAATCAGCTGCGAAACAGGGTCTCTTGTCCACGTGACTACAAGCGAACCTCTGCTGAGTACCGTTTCCGAAGTAGGAGCTTTCTACCTGACTGGTGTGGATTCCGTCTAATAACGGTGGGTAATTGTAGCATAGTTAAGAGTTGAAAAATTCTTGGATTATGGGGTGTCGCTGGAGCCAACGTTTCGAGAAGCAGTCTTATCTTCTTCAAGGCTGCTGCAAGAAGACAAGACCGCTTGTCGAAATGTTGGCTCCAGCGACGCCCCATGTTCCAGCGATATTTCATCGCTTCAAGATTCCATCTGCCCCTGAACTTCTACTATAGTTTTAAGAGTGTTGCTTAAGCTCACCTCAGGTGTTTCAGGCAGTTTAATATAAAGGAAATCCTGTGCTCAAGCAGTTCTGGATACCTAGATGCATACTTCACTCCTTATCCAGTAATTGTACTAGAGTATTGTTATCCCACTTCATTATTTTGTTGCATGAAAGCAGTGATGCAGGAACAAAGGTTAATGGGTATGGAAAGCCAATACGGAAATACTGTTTCTATTTTATGCAGACATTCGTGCTTTTTGTTTTTGGTGCTGAGCTAATAGTGAAGGCTGTAAAAACATTGATTGACTCTAGCATGATTTTCTTGTTTTTGGAGTTATGTGACACCCATCACAAAATAAATTGACGTTAAGAGACCTGAGCATTGGTAAAGAATAGGTTGGCATCTACTTGAGCTTCATGCACTGAACGATCTTTAATGGCAATATTTCTGTCAAGTTACAAGCATGGTGCAAGCTTGCCTACACACGTCTTTCACCAGAACTATGGGATAGCATGACCTGAGAAGTGTTATTGACAGGGGCATATGACAGCACATATGTTCGAATTCTCAATGCATGCGGCCTCCAGCTTCACTGGGACACAACGTATTCTGATATATGTTCCTGTTTCAGGATGTTAAAGAGTGTTGCATTCTCGCCACAGCACATTGTAAGAGCATTCATACAAGTTCCTGTAACACATTAACGAGCCCTCTGTAATAGCATATAATTCTTTTAAAATTCCATCTTCACCTTTTCTTTTTTTTTGAAAGGAGGTTGGCGGAGATAGAGAGGTGATAAAACAGTGGAATTTACTGGAGAACATTAAATCCAAGCTTCCCCTTTTTGCATTCTGTTACTAAAGCACAGAGCCTGTAAAGTATGGGTGAACGCATGTATTAACACAGTATCTTCACAAATATATTTTTGTGCACAACTCCACAGATGTCAAGTCATTGCTTACTTTCATATGCAGCAATTTACTTGGCATCTGTGCATCTGTGTGCTGCTGGTATTGCTACAGTTCATTCTCTTGATGATTTGTGGTAGTGTTGTGCTAGAAGCAAAACGTCTTTTTGTCTTTAAGGGGGCGCATGGTACCTGGGGCTATCTTGTTAATTTTCTGACCAGATTCAATTAAAAAGCACAGATATATATGTATTTCATTGTGCTGATTTTAAAAGTGCAATAATTTTTTCTTTGACTCAAATAAATATTGATATAATTAAATATGAATTTCTATTATTTGGTGAGACAATAGATAATAATAAACTGGGCAAAAAGTTATGTTTAATGCATGAGTAGAAAGCAGAATGAATAAGAATCGAACTGCTGCAAGCAGTTTTCAAATCCAACAACAATTAACAATTTAGCAGCCCATTGAAATTTAGCATTTACAGTACAGCTACTAACGATCAAGAACACAGGCAGTTTAAAAAATTATAGAAGAAGAAAAGAAGGAATTTGCTTGAAGCATTTCAAGCTTTATGCATTTACCTTCATACAGCAAAAAACGTTACAGCTGTAGCTATTCTAGAGCTTGAGAAATTGCTGCACCAAACAAGCTGGGTGAGTAAAAGCTTGTTTAGAGAAAATGCAAGAAAACAGATAAAGCTCATTTTGAACCACATGTAATAGAAGATATTGAAATATTTTTGATAGATGATATAGCCTCCACCAGGGACATAACCTGCATGCCTACTGCTGCAGCACACGTCATTCAGAAGCAGCATATCGATATAAAAGCCCAATTTTTTTGCTTTTTCTCAATCGAATTATAGCTTGTTTTGGTGATATAAATTGCTGTTGGGGCTGAAATATCAATCCAAGATGTAAGAAACTTGGTCAGCACTAGCGACAACGCCTGTATGTTACGAAAATACTATATTCAGAAAATTGATTTTTTCCATGATTTTTCATCTCTAAGACCAGTGTGCCCCCTTGGCAAGGAAGTCTGGTAGAAGTTCACTGTGGAGTACTGCAATGCTTCCTTCGTAGACAAGCTGTGGTATTGAAGTGCAACTGGAAGAGAAAGCTAGCTCTTTGCCTTCAAACACAAGTGCGAGTCACTGTGTGAAGGGTTTTCGTTGTTCATGTTTTTATCATGTGTCGGTGGCTCGAACCAGAAAGGAGACGTCACTTCCCAGAACTGTACAAATCCCACATACCGCCACACCCATTCTTTTTTCTTGGTGACGATCCCATGTTCTTCCGAAAAAGCATTTTAAACTTCTTAGCTAGCGTAGGCTTCCTAGGTTCCGTTTCATATTCTCACTAATCTCAGCCTTCTTTCAATCTTGAGGGAATCACTGAGATTTCTAGTTCAAACGTCATGCAGCATGCACTCCTGGTCTTTACAAGGACATTGCACACAATCATTTCTTTTTATTATTTTAGGCCCTATACGCCATGGTTTTACTTTATTCGTCACCTTGAGTAATACATGTTTACCTGAGTTGACCAGTAACCCTGTGTTTGGCGCTCTTTGGCCTGAGTTGCCCTTGCGCCACTAAAACCTGCCATCATCATCATCATCATCATAGATTTTGTAGAGTATAATAGTATGAGAATGTGACACTGTGGTGGTTGCAAACCATCTGTAACTCTGGCTGCTATTGGCCTCGAGGTCTTTGAGTGGCGCCCTCTCGCGTGTGACATCAGAGAGGGGACTTGGGTGCCGCTCTTCGAGCGCGCGTTCGCTACGTGAAGGCCGCTTGACGCTACCGGCCAGTCTCTCCTGCTCGAGTTATTGAAACATTAGTGGGCAAGTTCATAAAGCAATTTGTACTGAGTGTTCAAGCGAAATGCCCAGCGAAATCGAGCGGAGTTGCCGTCAGGAGCACGTTCAGTGTCGATTGCTCCTGGTGTCGTCTGCTAGCCATCAATGTGTACATCTACATGTATGGCGACGATTTCTTTTCGCGAATGTCCTGTGGCTGTGGCGCACTCAAAATGACTTTCCGGTCCATTTTCGATCACTGATTTCAGCGTTCGGGCTTCGGCTACCGTGTCTGCGTTAAAGCGCAACATATGTACACCGCATGCTGCGCGTGTTCGGTTGCCAAGCCTGCTCCTTTGATTCAGTTCCTTTGTTCGGAATTTTAAGCGCATGACAAGCGACGTGTGATGTCATTCAAATAAATTAAATGGTCATAACAGGCAACAACCTTTGGTTAAATCCAAGTTTACAGCACCTGCCGTGTGAGCGCGTCGTAAGTACTTGAAGTTTAAACAAGAAATAAAAAGGTTGAGAGCACATGTGAAAAGGGGATCCACGATGGTGATATGAAATATTTCGTAAGTTGTGCGGAGTTGTTTATTTATTTGTTTATTTTTTGCAGCATATTTTAACCCATGTTTTAATAAATCAACGTTTGCTGACTCGTCCCCGGTGGTTTGGAAGTATTTTGAACAGAATTAGTGTAATCATACTAACGTAGATAAAGACAAAGCTTTCGCATCAAAAGTCGTAGTAAGATGTATTTGCAATAAAATAGTGTAAATCGCTCTCAACCGTCGGCTCCTGGTAGGGCGTGATGTGGTCACTGTACTAAAAAGACTCGCAGGGTCCCTTATGCGTTTGCCTAAGATGACTTGAAGGCGAAATCCATCTTCTTTTTGTTCATCGATGTTCAGTCGATGTTCCCCGCCTCCTTCCGAATGCTTTTTGGACGTAACGTGGTTTTGCACAGCGTCCAGGATCGGAGGCATTGCAAGCTTTTTACAAATCGCCTGGTTTTGCATTGCCTCCGTGATCGACCCACCGATCACGGAGGCAATGCAAACTGACAATGTCATGTGATTACCTCATCATGTGACGTGACGTTATGACGTCACAAATATTGGCGGTTTGTGATGTCATGAGGACGTCATAAAGTGACCTCATTGTGTGACGATTTCTTGCATCACTCGTTTTGACGCTGCCGACTAGGGACGCCAACGGTGAATTTTCGCGTTTGATCATGAATCCATAGGTTTCACCGTAAAATATTCAATCTTGTTACAGCGCGGTAAAGAATAGCAATAACCAGCCAAAGGGGCCAAAAGAATGGTCAGAAAGAGCTCTCTTTCTCCTCTTCTTAGACATATTCGCTGATTTTTCCTACTGTTTACCAAGCTGTATTATCGGTGACAAATGAAACACGAACAGCGGAGCGCGTTCCCCAGGCATTAGGAACTGTATAATACGCGCTGTCCTGTAATCATCATTGACATGCACGCACACCCGATTAGGCAGTACTGCGCAATCGAAAGCATGAATCTGACTCTCGAGCGGCAAACCGCAAGAGGTATCTATCTCTAATTATAAGGGTGCGAACTGTACCACGCACACCACTGCTGACGTTTCATTCGGAGCCGATAGTTTTAATGTACATCCAACTCGCCCAATCTGCTAGTTGTCTGCAGTAACCCGCTGGTCGATGAAGTTATCAATTTTATTTTGTCGGCAAACATTTTTTGTACGTGACTACAATTGGAAGTGGAGTGTGAACTTTCGTTCACGTCTGTTTACATAACGCTAACTTTTGCAAATAGGCCGTAAAATTGATCGTGCTTCGCTTCTAAATCAGCACAGACTCTCTTGAATTCGCTTGGCAGGACGTTCGCTCTTTCACATAAGCTATTTCAACGCCATCCAGCCCAATGAGTGACACTACGAACTCGATGGCATGATCCTGACTGCGATGGCACTGTGTATATGGCAGATACGTTAAATGTTAACGTTTCTTAAGCTCCTGTAATGCTAGCAGCTACCTTAAGAACTCTCATTACACGAAAATACAGCTAGGAGTCGAGGAGGTGAGCGAACTATAAAGAAAATGTTGCTGTTCTAGCCACAGCCTAGCAGACGACAAAAGCCGAATCCCCGCCTTTGCGTCACCGTAGCGCCGTTCGCAGCGCCGCCATCGGTGGTACACCAGGCCAATATCAGCAAGCAAACTTGAAATTGTTCTTGTTGGCTCTCTTTGGAAGAATATTAGCATTGTGATTTCATTGTTGGTGCAGCTGCCTGAGCAACTGGATGGTGAAGGAATGATGCAGCACCAAGATGCTGCCTTCTCACCCATCCCACTAGAAGAAGACAGCTATAATCCGCCCGACATGGGACACCTGCCTCGAAGGGACTTGCTGGCAGACTTTCTGCTCTCTCTACTGCTGCCAGGATTTGTTACAGCCATGCTGCTCAGCACACTCACATGCTTCATGTGCTGCCAGCACGAGTGAGTCCATGTTCTTGCAGTGATGATGGCTGACAGGCACACTCTTTGGTCGCAGATTTGATTCAGGGCTACTACAGTGGCATCCTGATGGGGGATAATTGCAAAAACACTAAACCCGTCATGGTAGCTCATTTGCTGAGGTGTTGCGCTGCTATGCTTGAGGACGCGTGCTCTATTTCCAACCATGGCAGCCATGTTGCGATGACAGCAAAAGGCAAAAACATCGGTGTAGTTATATTTAGGTGCATGGAATCCCAGGTGGTCAAAACTAGTCCGGAGTTCCCCTCTACGGCATGCCTCATAATCATCTTGTGGTTTCAGTATGCAAAACACGGACAATAGATTATGTAGAAGCACTCGTGCACTGAGCTTCAGGTGCTTGTTACAGGAGTACTAACACAAAAATTTTGTATCTTGTTTTTTTCTTCTGTTCTATTAAGTGACTAGTGACCTACATGTCATGGCTGGAAACCTCGTTTGCTTAGCATGCAATAAATAATTATTTGAAGCCATTTAATAGTGTCTAGTTGAATGTTCAGTTGCACGGAGCAGTGAGAAAGGCAGGTCCTGGGAGGCTTGAATGTAAACATAACTGGCCACATGAGCACACAAAACTGTGATGTGCTGTCCAGAGGCTAGTGGCATAGGTGGTTTTTGCTTGTTTATATACATTCCAAGTTGATGTTGATGTCGTGAGGTTCTGCGTAGTGTGCTCAGTTTAGAGGTGTGCACAGGCTTCGGGTAGCCCGGAAGCCCGAGCCCGACCCGGCCCGCGGGCCGGGCTCGGGCGGGCCGACGTATTTTCACCTCGGGCCCGGGCCGGGCTCGGGCTACTTGGAGTATTATTGGGCCGGGCTCGGGCCCGGCGCGAAGCCCGACTCAAGCCCGAAATATAGAGAATGAACGGGAATTGTTTTCCAGCACGCATACAGCGCCTTTTCCGCGACTGCCCTTTACCGCTTTTCCTTTCCATTCGCTACTTTAAACAAAAGGGGAGCAGGTAAAACACTGTCTCTGTTGCACTCCGACAAACAGAGAAGTAACACCACCTGAGCTAGTGACGGCGCCACGCGACTGTTCCGCGTTAGATTTAAGGCTAAATCCCATATGAGTGAAAATACATGCGACAGCGACGAGCGACCCGACGTAGATCACCTTCGTGCAAGCTGACGCTTGCATGGGCATACCCCATAGACGTGACGGCTTTGGCGAGCGAACTCCATTGTTGCTGGCATGAGGCTGTCTACTTGTATAGCAAAAGTGCCGCGAACAGTCTCTATTAGAGACTGTTCGTCGTGTGTCGTTTGATCATATTTGATATGCTCAATATAATGCCAAATCACCGGAAAACGATGTTTTGTTTTCGCAGCAAACCTTCAAAAAGCCAGGCCGGGTCGGGCCCGGGATTGTGTTTTCGTTCGTCGGGCCGGGCCGGTCGGGCTCGCAGCCCTTTGCCGTCGGGCTCGGGCGGGCCTTCGACAAAGTCAGCGGGCCCGGGCCGGGCTCGGGCTTGGAAATACGGCCCGTGCACAGCTCTAGCTCAGTTGTGCAGCACACACTTTAAAATTTAGTAAATATATGTTCTAGGCTTTATTTGCCACTGATATTTTGTAGATGAGTTGGGTGCATCCAAAAAAATCGGTCTTGCAAAAGTTATCTCGCCTTCAAAATTTTGTGTCTGTACTCCTCACTTGGTCTGGGCATCACAACCAAACAAGCGTGTTATTGAATATTCAATGGGCAGTCATGTCTGCAAAGCAATGAACAGCTGTGTATAGGGAAAAAGATGTTGAAATTTCAAATAGAAGGCCACGTGTCCTTCGTTTCAGGAGAGCCATGCTGGCATCCCTCATAATCATATCATTGTTTTGGGACATTAAATGCCAGATATTATTGAGAGAGCCATGCTGTGGGCGAGTGTAAAAATCACCCGCACTGCTTTCAGTGTCACTGAAAATTGCATCTGACTTCAGTTAATCATCCATTACAAAATGTGCCATCTCTGGAAATGTGCCGCGAAGCAATATATAGTGGGAAGGGAAGAAAACTACAGTGAGGCGGGGCATGTCGCACGGAACACTAAAGTGCAGAAAAGAAACATTGCTTGGCAGTGAAGCTCGCCTCCTGGTAGCATGCCAGCAGGACAGTTCAATATCTTGTAACACCCCCATTAATGTGCCGATTTGATAAAACTCTTCCTGTATGGTGCCTACAATTAACCATTGCCTTAGCAAGTTAGCAATGGGGCCTGTTGAAGTGTCTTCTAGGGAGTCGCAGCGGCTATAATGTGTCTCCTTGCTTCTGTGTTGCTTTGCGACGTTGAACTGAACCAGTCATGCTGCTAATGAATGAATGAAATACAAACATTCATTTAAAAAAATGTAACTTGCATGTGAGCCCAGGAGAGCAGAAGGTATCCCATCTCAGTTTGTTCTCTGCCTTGACTCCCTATTTCTTTCTCCTTATTTTCAGGGAGGAAATCCCAAGGTGAGGAAGCTGCTGCTTCTGCATGAGTGTGGCATTGTCCCTTCCTTCTGTGGCTGACATCCTGTGTAGTGCGCAGGTGGAACAGCACAGCTCCATTGAACGTGCCACCAACGCCCTGCGCCAAATGGCCTCCAAGCGCAACCTCTCCTCAGCAGCCTCCTCTCGGGTCCATTCTCGTGCTGGCAGCCCTCTCGATGCTTCGCTTCCTCGGCCGTGCGTACCCCCTAGCTCTTCCAAGTCTTTTGACAGATTGTTGTTGCATAGAAGGGCTGGAACTTTAACTGATGAATCATGTAATTAAGCAAGTACTTCTTAATTTGCCCTTGTTTTTTTATTGATTAATGAGGACTTGCCATGAGTAAATGAATCGCAACAGGGTGCAGATGAAATGAAATTAGCGGATGCTACACTTAATTTCAGAAGTTTGTCTGCTGCAATGACTATGACGTTCTGTAGCTGAGCACAAAGCCGTGAATTTGATTTCTTGCTTTGGTGGGTGGATTCCAGTGGATGAAGAATACAGTGACGCTTGCACACCAAAATGTTGGTTTGCATTCTGGAATACACCAGATGCTGGAAATTCATGTAGGAACCTTCCACCCCTGTAGAATTTCTCCTAGCCTAAATGTTGCTGCAAAGGCTCTTCTCTTGGCTGTGAAGGATACCATAGGAGAAGGGGCCCACAGCATCCGAGTGATGCAGTCAGCAACACTGCATACATAAAAGTGTGTACAAAAGGAGCCTTCTGAAATGGCCCACTAAGTATCCAGTGTACAAAATATATAATACACAACTATGCAACTTCTGGATTTGCAAGCATATCTTCTATAAATATTTTTCTCCAAATGTTTTGCAGATTTAGTTGCACTTTTTTCTTGACAAATTCGTCATTATGAGTGGGGGACATGCTGCAACCAACAGAGGTGGCAACGAGATTGAAACTCCATGCATGAACTCATTTTCTGTGGTCCGTGTGGGCCCTGACTGCAATTTTGTGGTACTAGCACAATTTAAAGCCATGGACAAATGAAACTCGAACAAGAAATTACAAAGTGGAACAGCTTTCACAAGCGATAGCTCAAAAGTGCAATCTCACATTAGAAATTATGCGGTTACAAAAGATTGTTTGGACCCTACACTAAGTGCGCAAGGTGAAGTCATGCTGACAGGAAGCGTGCTGGCAGAAACAAATAAAAGAATGTTTTTTATAGGGGTGTGCGAATATTCGAAATTTCGAATATTTTTCGAATAGTGTTTGCTATTCGATTCGATTCGCACTGAAATTTTGCTATTCGAACTATTCGAACTTCCCAAAGACAAATGTAGTCAACGTCCGGTTGAAAGTGACCCCTTCAGATTTTCAATATGCTTCACCTCATTACACTCTCGTATTGCGGCAAAGCTGCCTATCAGGCTCCGTTACGGTCGAACTTGGCCAAGAGACATCCGATTGGAAATGGTCCCTAGATTTTCAATATGCTTCACCTCATCACACCCCCGTATTGCGGCAAAGCTGCCTTTCAAGCTCCGTAACGGTCGAACTTAGGCAAGAGACGGTCAACGTCTGATTGGAAGTGGCCCCTAGATTTTCAATATGCTTCACCTCATCACACCCCCGTATTGCGGCAAAGCTGCCTTTCAAGCTCCGTAACGGTCGAACTTAGGCAAGAGACGGTCAACGTCTGATTGGAAGTGGCCCCTAGATTTTCAATATGCTTCACCTCATCACGCCCCCGTATTGCGGCAAAGCTGCCTTTCAAGCTCCGCTACGGTCGCAAATGTATTAACTCAAGAAAACGCTGGTTCCAATATGGAGATGAAAGATGTGGCAGAGTTGGGGGCTCAATTAATGCTGTTTTGGACCTGAAATTTGGGCAGCAAGCCCGAAAAATCGGACGCCGAAGCTTTTTAGCATCCAAAATTTCAGATGTTCTTATATATCGACGTTTACGAGGCAGATTTGGAACTCAGGACTTGAAGGGAGCACACCCTTGTCCGCCACATCAGTTGGCCTTCCACAGCAGTTGAAAGAGGAGGAGAGGCTGAGGAAATGGCATCTCTGCCTATCACGTGTAAAGTGTTGTCGGCAACACTTTGGTTGCACCAAATCATGTACATAAATGCAATTCGGCCTCTACATTGCCTCACTTTTGATAAGAAAGACAACTATGAAATATCACCCCACCAGCGCTTCATCAACCTAGCGAAAAGAAACACTTTCATGTTGCAATCTCACAAGAACATAGTTAGGGATTCTCTGCTACATTTTCTGTAATTTCACTTCGAATTATTCGAAAAATGTTTAAGAAATATTTGAAAATTATTCGAAATTATTCGATTCGATTCGCACTCAATCTTTATTATTCGAATTCGCTTCGCACCCAAAATTTTGCTATTCGCACAGCTCTAGTTTTTTAGTTAGCTCTAACTCGTTCGTATTTCTATTGACCATGACTGTACATCAGGGCCGTAACTAGGGGGGTGTTGAGGGGGTTCTGACACCCCCCGAAATTTTTTCATGCTCTACTTTTCGGGTCATACTAAAATATTTGCACGCCTTCACAGCGACCACCAGTTGCCAAAGTTAGCCGTTATAGACTCAAACACCCCCCGAAAAAAATTCCTGCTGTACATATGGCTTAAAAGGGCCCCCACCCCTGTGGCTGTTTGCTGTTTGCAGTTGCTGCAGTTTGCTATTTGAGTTGTAGGACGTTTTTTTTTTTTTGTGGAAGTGTCCAATCTTTTGGGAAAGGTCTCCCATTAAGTAGCTTTATTGCACCTTAATATTATTCAGAAGGTAACAGACTTAGCTTGAGACTTCTGTTAATCTAGAATTACATTTCTGCTGGCTTCTTCGTGCAGGTCTCGGCAAGGGACACTTAAGCTTCGGGCACTCCCTCCACCACCATACTCTGCGGCTCAGAGCGATGCCTAATTCTGGAGACAAGTGTGGTAGGAACCTGAGACAACCTGATTCACACTCACCTCCCAGCTAGTCTCCTTTAGCCAAAGCCATTAGCACACTTTAGACATTCATCTTAGCTTCGACTGCACGTGCCTGTGTCTTTGGTACAAGTCCTTCATTGTCTGTTGACACCTGGTGAGCTTCCATGGCAAGAAAGAGATGCATAGGTATGTCCAATTTCTTACAACTCCAACCTTTCTTGTGTCGCTTGTGTGTCAGCTGTGTAGCATACTGGGGCTTGCAGCTATGTTATAGTATACCTTACATTTCATTTATCCAGGTGTTTAATCCAGCTGTTAATTATCTTTTTCTTTTAATGATTAATTTCCTCTTGTGAGAAAAGGTAAGTCACGTTGCCACAAAGCTTGTCAGTGCAATATTGAACCTGGGTCATTCCATGCCAAACATTTCAGACATTGCGCTCGACCCCTTCCATTTCTATTCTAAAAAATTGTGGGCAATCGTCTTAGTGCACTACACTCAAACCTCATTATAACAAAGTCACATCTGCCACGAAAATAACTTCGTTATATCCGAAAATTCGTTATAAACGTTTATTTGTAACACTGTATCTATGACAAGCATATTCTTCATTTACTTCGTTATAACCGACAATTCGTTATATCCGTTTTCGTTATATCGAGGTTTGAGTGTATTTGCTCTCGTAAAGTATTTTGAAAGAAAACATTTTTCTTGTCCCCTACAGTGATTTGAATGTTGGAGTAGTGGACGAAACCTAGGTTGCCAAAGAATATTCTCAAAAATACAATACTACACCTTAAATATCTACTAGTTTCTAGAAAAGGAATGGCGCTTTCTTATTCTTCCATTGGCAGCCACTACTGTGTATCACGGCATGTTTGGTGGTGAAGCAATACGACAAAATTCTACAAAGTTTACAGCCATACAGCTGTATCACATGGCTGGATAGTTGGCAGTAAATGTGTCAAAAAAGTGTTGAAGTTGGTGACCAAGTAGTTTCGAAGTGGAAGGGCTGCAAACATGGAAAATGTGTGAAATACCTCATGTTCAGGCGCATGCATATTGGTGATGCAGTCCAAGTAAAAATGTGCAGAATTGCTGTATTGCTTTACCACAAAGCACGTTGTGATACACAGCAGTGGCTGCCAGTGGGAGAGAATAAGGAAGCACCATTCCTTTTCTAGCAACTAGCTGACATTTAGGGCATTCTGTGTGGTATTGTATTTTTGAGAATATTTTGTGGCAACTTAGGTTTCGTCCACTACGCAGACATTCAAATCACTGCAGGGAACATAAAAAATTGTCCTTCCAAAAATACTTTACAAGGGCAAATATTTCACTAAAATAATTATTTTAGTGAACTATTTGGCCACAATTTTTTAAAATAGAATTGGGTGAGGTCGAGCAGCTCACCCTGGGACCTTTGGCGTGGAATGGCCCACCTAGTTTTTTATTTCTCCCAGGCTGTAAAATCTGGCTTTTTTTTTTTTCAAGTTATATACAGTGTAGGACACTAAAGACAAACAATGAATTGGTTTAGATCGATAAAGTGTGCTCTGAGAACTCTAACGTCATTAATTTTGCCATCATAGGTTTATTAATAGAGGAGAGAATGAAGTTCAAAGTTTCATTTTTAAATTTCGCGCTGAAATCTCCCCACGTGACGTCAGGGATTTCAAAGTGTATTTATCGTATTTTGGCGCCATTGGCTCAACAAAATTACCCCAAACTTGGTATGTTAAGTCTATGGCCCCCTCAGAGGACAATGTACTTCATTCTTACCGATTAGGAACTACGTAGTCCCTAGTAGGTGCCGTCAAAACATGTGACGTCACGGTGAATGGTGCGGAAACTTCAAGGTGGCGTCACCACCCACATTTTGTTTTTGCGCGTTTTCTCGCCTACTAAGTGTCTTCTTGCAGCAAGTGTGGTGTTTTTGGTATCGTGAAAGAGTACTTTACTTATATGAGAAAAATCGTTTTGCTCTTTAGTGTCCCTTTAAAGGAAAAAGTAACTGGTAATTTCAGTTTGTTCTTATTTATCGCATGTTAGCTTATGTCAGCTAGAAGTTACAAAAAGGGCTACCTTATTGAAATGTTTTCTATGCATGTAATTCAAGTTTTTGCTGGCTTGAACAAAAATGTGCAAATTATTGCAATATACTCAACACTGCACAGAAAAAAAGCTGTGGAACTGCCATGACTGTCGATTGTGCCCGGGTATTACCACATACAAAAGCTCTCTTTATGCATGTCACCACATTTATTGTCAACAGTCTTGTAATATTTAGTGTAAGGAATGGACATTGAAGTCAGTAAGCAATATTTGAGTCTTCACTAATTAGACTCCCACTATAGTTGAGAAAGAAAAAAAAAAGTTAGCTTTCATTATGGCTGGCACCACAGTTGCCAAACTACGGGGAAACCCTGTTTCAGAAACACGTTTTTTGTTTTTGAGCACATTGTTATGAAACTTTCACAGCTTATGTAATTTTATAAGCTGATTTCAAGCATGCAGTTATTTTTCTAATACAATATATAGTCTACAAACTGTTAAATAGCTCTTGTATTGTTAGGAGCAAGATTTATTTCTAAATTGTGAGAGTTATAAAGCAAATCAGCATATTATAATAACCTGAAATGAATACTGTATGCAGTAAAACAAGAATGGATGTTCTAAACCCATTTGAACAAAAGTTATGGTACATTGAACATTTGCAAGCGAGCGATGTCAAGCAGCAGACCAAACTGTGATCAATCTGGGAATGTTCAACATACCATAACTTTTGTTCAAATGCGCCTAGAACATCAATTCTTGTTTTACTGCATGCAGTATTCATACCAGGTTATCGTGATATGTTGATTTGCTTTCTAACTCTCACAGTTTATAAATGAATCTTGCTCCTAACAATATAAATGAAATATTTGATATTTTAAAAACACTAAATTGTACTAGGAAAATAATTGCATATTCGAAATCAGGACAAGAAAATACATAAGCTGCGAAAGTTTCATAAAAATATACTCAAAAATTAAAGAAATATGTATCTGAAGCAGGGTCTCCCCTTGTGGCATATACAGTGGAACCCCGCTGTTACGTTCCTCACTGCTGCGTTTTCTCGGCTGTTACGTCGTTTTCCGCCGGTCCCGGCATAGCTCCCATAGGATACAATGTATTGGGAACCCCGCTGTTACGTCGTAACTGTCGGACCGTTCCCGTATGATACGTCGCGAAGTGCGCTCGGAGCCGACCGAGTGACTACCAAAGAGAGCGGCCATGGTGCATTTTCACGCAGCTTGGCCTCGTTTGACCGTAATATTAGCCGCATGAGAGGCGCAAGCAACAGAATCTTTCAATTGATGCAAATAAAAGCATGGCCTTCGAGATTCAAATTGCAAAGATGGCGTCTATGACGTAACTGCTCGCAAAAGCAAGGCCTCCGAGATTAACATTCACTATTGACAAAAGCATAGCCTTTGAGATTTGTACTGCACAAACATGGCATGTATGACGTAATTGCTTGCGAAAGCAAGGCCTTCGAGATTGGCATTCACTTCTGCCATCGCGTTGGCGTAGACTCATCATCATCGTTATTTGTCGGAGAACGGGAGGAGTTGAGCTGGTTGGAGCTCGCATGGTCGTGCGTGCGGTTCGCGGTCGGACTCGCCGCGCCGGTCGTGATTGCGTGTGCTTAGTTCTTTCATGCCTACAGCTGTTGGTGTTAAAAAAATCACATACGTTGATTACATTTCTGTGGATGAGGCCGTCCTAAGCTCCGCGTTTCTATCCATTGACTAGATCGCGGCTGAGCGCGCCAATTTTCGTGCTGCTCGTAAGAATTGAAATAAAATTCTGTACCACTAAATATTTTGCCGTTTTTCCTGTTTTTCGGCTCTTACGTTTCCCGTCTCTTACGTTTATTTCCTACGGTCCCTTCAAAAACGTATCAGCGGGGTTCTACTGTACCAAGATAAGACCCCTCCTCCTCTTTTTGTTCTTTGCTATACTCTTTGTCTCTGACAAATGCGACAAGACCAATCAATTATTTCAGAAGCTTTGTTGACCCCATTCAAACATATACTTAAAACCCTGGCAGTGTTCGTATCACTTCCTATTCATTTGCCACCAAAGCGTGGCGGATACTGTAGCCAATTACAGCTGAAAATTCACAGAAATTGCATTCTGTGAAACTCTAAGGCTGTGAGATTGTGTGGCAGCCAGCATCCTGCTGTGTTTATTTATTTATTTATTTATTTATTTATTTATTTATTTATAGACCTGTAAACATATGTTGGTATGCCTTCTTAATTTTAGTCCCCATTATGTGTTTACATTTACCTGTCAGCACATTAGGGCTTCAGTGGGTGAGCACTCAGTAAACCTCTTTAAAGATACTGATGACTATGCATTATAATTTAATGTAATGTTAAAAATGACTGTTTTTGCTAGCATTTCATAATGCTTCTGCCAGTTTTTAAGATTTAAAATTTTGCACAGGGGGGCTCCTCAACATCTACATTACCTTAAGCTCTCGTTTGTGCATGGTCTAAAATTTCATTGCTGTTGGGCTTTTAAGGGGAGATGCTACTCGAAGACACTTTTTCTTTAATATTCACCCTAGAGCAATGAAACTTGAGCTGCTTATAGAACTTTTTATGCTGATTTCAAATATATAATTAGTTTTCTTGCAAGTTGCATACTTTTAGTTATGCAACATGACAAAGTGAAAAACTGAAGCATCTTGCCCCCCCTCTTTTCAGACCTAAACTTCAATAATTTTTTACAATTGATAGTTCATAATGTTTCAAATAAAGTGCGGAATGCAAATAACTAATTAGGAACTCCATAAAAAATATGTACTAGACGTGAAAAATTTTAACGTTGGAAGTTCATATTTCTCCTACCCTAGTGAAAGTTTACATAACTTTTTTTTTATTTTATAATAAGAATATCGAAACTTAAACAAGATAATTGCATTTCTCGTACTTTGGAAAAACTTTGGGAAAAATTTCATGCAGATCTGAGCACCAGAAGTACCCGAAAAGGAGGGGCACATTGACAAAAATGGCAAAATTTGTGTTTTGAGAAAAACGAGTTTTAAAGTCAAAATTGCATGTTTATTTATCAAAGATGTCATTGAATGCAACGAAATTTGTACACAAGAAAGAACAATCCTCCTTGTAGTGGCCACTGCCATTAAAATGCGCCAGCACCATAGGTTTGGCCCTCACGGCTCTTTCGAGCTGACTCCTCGACAAGAGATTTTTTCTTCAGCGCACGCCGACAGGCCCTTGCTTCTCCTGTTAGTTTTTGAGACATTTTTTTCTGGCGTGTGCTGTCCCGTGATGTGCCAAGAGCAACCAGATCATGAGACGGGAGCACGCCAAGCTCTTCCAGAACACGTTCAAAACTGGAGTGCCCTCGATTAAACCAACATGTTCAATGCTGTCATATCAGCAATCAACGAAGACTCGTCGTCCTGCGATTTTTCTTCGTCTTCGAAGAGTCCGATCTTTTTCTGGGAGGCACTCACATATTCGAATGCCGCGGCAAACTCGTCGGACGCATCGGCGTCACTGCCACTACGCCTTGCGGCAGCAGACGATCTTTTCGTGGTTTGAGTGTTCGGCTTTGATTTGCGCCGGCGTCCTCGAAATTTGTGCGTCGCGTGAAACTTCACAGGCCGGTGACCGCGCTTCCTACGGCTTTCTTCATCCATAACGGATAAGCACTCGAGAAAAGCTTTGTTCAGCTGCGCTGCTTGACGAGACACGGATCCTGCAAGTAGGCTTCACAGCACACACAGGCGCGCAGCGGCCAATGGCGGCTCCCGATCCGTACCACGTGATTTAAAGCCAGTCGCGGCGCTCGAAGAAGGCGGCAAAAGCGTGCTTCTCTTTATTATTTCCCGCGCTGCAGCAGCGCGGGAAACTGTTGTTATTTGAAGAGTGAGGCTCGGCTCTTCGCCTCATGCGGTCGACAATGGTGAGCGGCGGCGCATTATCAGCGGCAAGGTGCTCGAAGATGACACACTTTCGGCCTTTTGACAGCCACCTTGTGCTCTTTGGACGCAATTTTAAATCATTTCCAGTTGAGTCTCGACATTGATTTTTTTTTTCAGAACAGTAGAGGTACTAATCTTAACAAAACAGGCGAAAACAAAAAATCGATAATTTTTTAGAAAACTCGTGTTTTTCGACCCGCATCTCCCCTTAAACATTTGCTGGAAATGACGAAAATGCACGCTGAAAGAAAGTTTGGTAGGATAAATAGCTTGAAGTTTCTCCCACATGTTGGTAGTCAGAACCACACCAAGAGGCTTCCACTTCCTCCACACGATGCTAAAGCATGCGACGTATAACAGACACAATGGAAAAAATAAATGTGGGAGTGGTTTCAAGCCAAGTGTTGGCCTGCTCGTGGCACTAAAGCATGTCGGGAAGTGGTGCGCATACATTCGTAGAGGCATTGATGCTAGTCTCAATTCAGATGTACTAAACAGAATCTGCTGTTCCTTTCATGCTCGGTGAATTTGTAACCCAAGGTAGTTAAGCAGTTTGCCCATTACATGACCTTACTACAGTTGCCTCAAGTTAGTCGAGTAGTCAGTTATTTCTGTAACTGTGCTTCCAAGTTAGAGATTGTCGTTTCGCAGCAGATAACAGCCCGACGCTGAGGGTGCCATAACTGAATGAACTAGAGGGAAAGGAAAGTTCTTTGTTTCTCACGTTATCTCACAGTGACATTGGGATACCTCATTCTGCTGCTGCCTGTGGATATACACGCTATATATTGATCAATGTGAATTTGTGCTGTTCTTTTTGGTGGATCCCGCCATCAATGCAGTGTTGTGAAGTCTTACTTGGATATCTTCTTCGAATGATGTTAACAGCTAATTTCAATCTCACTGAAGATGTAACCAATGTAGTACTTTCTATGTGTGCGTGTGTATATAGTCATGTATTAATTTTCTTGTACTGTAACTACTACCATCACAATTGTGAGCTACCTTTTTATTGTTATGTATTTGCACGTTATTTCATTTGCTGTTCTGTTGGTTTTCACCATTGCCTTGCAGTAAGCGAGCAGTAAAGCCTCAATACAGCATTTAGACATGATTTCTCACGTGTGCATTGAGAATGACATGACATATCTTCATTTTTACGCTGTCCATCTTCTGGCTTTCAGCATTACACATATTCCTGCTCCTTGCCAGGCCAGAAAAAAATAAGTGCTACATTCTAGGCGATATTGACTTCTTTGCAGTTTCCTATTGAGCTCATATGGGGCACTATAAACACTCTCCTAAACTAAGGGTTATGAGTGTATGTTTGCAGCACGTAACACATCTGTGTTTCTGTCATATATCGGTGGCCAAAGTGAACCTGCTTGTGCTATAGGACTGGAGCAAGCTAGTTTTCCCCATGAATTTGCTGTACTAGTAAGTTGCAGTGGAAATAAATTTCTGTGCAAGTTAATAGTTGCGTTTACTCAACTAACCATAACTACTTTTTGGGGCTGTAGCTAATCGTAGAGCGATAGGTCTGTAGGTGGCAGTCTGGTGCAACGGTCCTGCATGGTGCTATTAAAGTTGCTAAATTGAAATGGAAATTAGTTGTACAGAACTCACTGCGTCCTTCTTTCTGAAGCTAAATGTCAATACTACTTCGTTATATTGCGGAAAGTCAGTTCAATTAGCCTCTACTCGCTGTACAATTTTGTTTGCAGGAAAAGAATTCTTTAATAAAAATAATTATATACCCATGATATGCGTGCAACGGAATGGATAATGATGGAAAGTAAGAGAGCAGAGTTGATTAGAAAACAAACAAAGGTAGCTGGCATTAAGGTAAGGAAAAAAGAAAAGGTGAGCTGGGGCAGGTCACATAATGCGAAAGACAGAGAAACCGATGGTCAGTTGAACGACAAAATGGGTACCAAGAGATGGGAAACATGGCAGATGGTTATATATGTACAAATTAGGGCGAATTGGAAGTCATTGGGAGAGGCCTTCATTTTGCAATGGACATAAAATTGGCTGAAAATGACGACAATTAATGAATCCACATTATATGTAGCCCGAATATTGTGTTTAGTAACACGCATACTTTCAAGTTTTTGCTGTGGATTCATGTGTTGCAGAATTAGTCATGAATGTTACTGTTCAGATGAAGTGCTTGACAGGTAAGCATGTGGCAGTGCTGATGCATGCCTCCAGTCCTAGATGCAAAGGGCCACCTCTTGGTGAACATGTAAGAATTCAAGGGTTGAAATGCTGTACCTACTTTGTCCTGTTCCATCTCTGTATAGGGCACTCAACAATGCCAGGGGACAACTACTGAATGTATTTCTTTATGTACTTGCACTTCGGAGCAGAGGTCATGTAAGCATGATGGAGCACTGCAACGTGTGTTCTTGTAGCACAGAAATTTAGTCCAAGCTAATCCAAAGTAAGAATGTTTGAGAGGGTGTTTGCAAGTTTACTGAAATAAAGGTGTCCTTACCCTTTGTTATGTGTGGTACAGAAATTTTTTATTGCAGAAGAACAGCATACACAATGGAACACGAGGCACAAATTATTTCGAACAGTGTTCTTAAAGGTTTGACAACTTACAGTAGTCTTCATTACTAGTAGAAAATAATGTGCTGTATTTGAGGGCAGGGGAGGGGGTAGACTCAGTATATCAAAGTGACTGGCATGAACTTCTGCTTCCAGGCAATGTTCTTTAAAGGGGCAAGCCTGGTTTTACCCTGAAAAATGCCACTATCTTAAAATCATGCACTCTTTGGGACATACATCAAATAAATAAAAAGACACGGACATGCTATTTACAAACATTCATAAGATAAACATGTAAACAACTGCTCATTTGTTCCATGCATACACAAAGATTTGAAATACGCAGCACGCCCAAAACGCTGCGTATGGTCATTGTAAAACAGTTGAAAGGTAATCAAGTTTCAAAAGCATGCTACATGAAAGTGTCTGTTGATGTAGAATGTGTAATCTTGGCTACACTCTAAGCCAAAATCGAGTATTTGGGGAGTATTTCTGCCACACAACAATAATCGTCATCTGGCTTGCTCGCGTTTCCTTTCTTGAAAACCCAGCTCTCGTCACTTTCCTGTCAAGAATGCTATGTCACGCTGATAACGCGCGCGCCGTTCGTGACCGGGAAGTGCCGCGACCGCGCTGATAACGCGAGGAAAGCACGCGAGGTGGATGACGATTGTTGTTGTGTGGCAGAAACACTCCCAAAATACTCGATTTTGGCTTAGAGTGTATGTACGACTTCTCTCTTGTCACAAATGGCAAGTACTAAAATGGAATGTTTTACAGTATAAAACATGCCTCGATGGCCAGTTATGCCTAAGAAAAGCCAAAACAATAAGCTTAATCGGCTAGAGAACAGTGTGCAACTCGCAGGTGGCCTTTCTTTCCTCTAAAAGAACTTCTAGAAATTTTGCAGCAGCAATTGTTATAATGAAACTTTCAGAACATACAACAGTGTGTACAGTTGAAAATTGACATAACCAGTTATCAGATATAATGAAGAAATTCTAAAAAATTAGTAGGTGGGTGGTGCCTTATGTCAAAAAGTGTTTTACTGTTATAATGAAACCTAAGATGCTAGATCTGAGACAATATTGATTACAGCAAAGTGAATAACTGTTCGCCGGCAGGTCATAATATATGTTCTGGTAACGGAAATGTTATATACTTCACTACAGCACATGTTTCATGTGGCTTTAGGGTACATTCTGAACGTGTGCCCATCTTGGCCACAAGCTTGGCTTGGCTAGTTATAATAACTGTGTAACGAAAAAGTTTGTAATTTAACATTGCTCATGTGCCATGTATTGGTGCAGCAAGTCAACATGTGGCATTTTTTTTTTATGGACCCACTTGCTTTCTTTCTTTTTTGATATATACATATAACAAAGGTGTTTGTGTTGAATGGGAGACTGTTAAAGCGAAGTTAGTTTCTGTATTGGCATTTTGGATATGCAAACTTAGTAAATCTTTTTCTATGGAGATCCATGCTGCTGGGAGGAAACTTGCCTATGTAGCATACAATTACACGCCCCTGAGCTGTTATGCAAAAAGTGCATATGTGCAAACTATTAAAGTGTGCTGCAGCATAGAAATGTGTTTCAATGGGCATCCTGTGTAATGGGCATCCCAGAAAAATTAATCTATTTTCTTGAACAACATTTGCAATTCTAAAGGTCAAATGTGCTGTCCTGCAGCACACGACGACAAAAAGGTACCAAGGTTGAAGTATGATATCACCTTCTACTGCATGTGTCAAATAGAAAATGATGAAGGAGGTAGCGAGGTAGCACTTGTTGAAGCACAGATGTGTTTAAGGAAAGCCTTATCTAGCACACTGGGCATTGCACAAGCGTGGAAACATTACAAGGGATATTCAAGATGCATAGCGATCTGGCAAAACTGGCCATATCTGCCACCTTTTCTATAGTATAGTTGCAAGGCAGTCATATGATGGGAGGCTTTGATAAACACATAATGAGAGTATGGAAAACGAGTGCACAAGAAGTGAAACAGCATATGCGCGATTTAGCAGCAGCAGCAGCCGTTTATTTTTGGAGAACATGCTGGCCTTATTTATAATTATACATAGCAATTGTGTTCTGTTTTATGTAGACATGTACTGATGCAACAGTTTACTTTTTTCCCCTCACTTGGCAAAATGGCTTGATGAACTTTGAGGTGTCTAGGCTTTTAGGTGAAAAATGTATGGTCTATCTGCATGCTCATGCTTGCACTTCTAGGTGCAGTCATGTTTTAGTAGGGACCAAAGTGCAGTTTTCATTAACATAGCCCTCGTTTCTCAGAAATAGGCAGCAGTGTGTTTTTTTTAAAAGTCTACTTGCAAAAACCTCTATCGTAAGCTCGAATTTAGAAATTCTTTGTGGAGTTTTTACACCCGACAGAATAAATTAAGTTTGTCGACTGATCAGTTTAACTTTGTTGTGCTGTGGGCGAGGTACCTCAGTGGCTGGCACTTATACCATTAGGTGGTACTTGATTTTGTGGATATCCCCTATTGGGTGCATATTAATTACAGTGAAGCTACCCTGTCCTCCATCGGACAGAGTATTAGATGCAATGGCACTAGAGCATTTGTTTGGTGTGTAGCATCCTGATGACATTCATTGTGCTCAACCTCCGTAACAATGAAAACAAGGACACACACACACTGCACAGTTCAAACATTTGCCATGTGGTAGCAAATTTTTGGGAAGCCATTAACAAACCCTCTATAATGCTCACTTATGTGTGTGTGTCTGTCATTTGGCCAGAATAAGGCTACTGCGCTGGCGTGGGTATAGCAGAGGCAGTTTAGCTTGGTCCATGCATTATGCACAACAATACCAAAGTGCAAATGTTGAGATCATGCTGTATTAAGCATACAAGCAGGCGCCATGCTGTTGCACTTGCCTTTGGAGAAAGTCTAGTCAAAGTGAAGCCTCATTACTGCTGATGATGCACATATGTGTCTGTGTGTATGTGTCGCCTCTGGCGGGTAGCAGGCCCACACACATATGTGGGGTTGCCAAACACGCGAGGATGGGTGTTGTGCGGTTCATGCGGAGCACAGCAACCCGTGCTGTGGACTGGAGGGACATAGGGAAGGCAAGATGAGAAAAAATTTGAATTAACAGCACAGGCATGAAAAGACTAAGCGTGCACATCACTGGTATTCATCATAAACGCCTGCGAGGTCATTGCCGACGTGGTCTCCCAGTGTAGCTGGCTGGCACTGGGCTGCTGTGCAGTGCAGCCCACCCGTACATGGGCAGAGCAGTGTGTAAGTGTCAGTGTTCTGCTGCAGGACACCTCCGTTGTATGGATACCAGAGGGAGCGATTTTCTGGCACATTGTATGGTCGGCAGGTGTCGCCAATCTGGCCCAGCTTCTGGCACTGTGGCACACTGTAGCGCTGCATTCCTGCAGTTGACAGAGGCCTTGAGTCAATATTTGTGCATAGAGCAGTGAATGCAAAGGAACTTGAGACAATGCAACAAGGTTAGATTTTGTAAGTAGACAAAAGAATGCTACAGTCGCCGGTCTTGAGTGCGTTGCCATTTATTATTAGGAATTTTTAAACAAATTGGCTTGTGTGGTACCGAATCTATACACGCTAAATATTCAAGTTGGTTGTCATAGCAGGCTGCAGGAGCCATGACACCTTATATTTTAGGGAGAGGGGTTGACATACCTAAAGTCCCTAGATTTGAAAGAAGAGGGAAAAATCTAGGGAATTTACGTATACCTACATCTGCGCCTGTATTCAGCTTTTCCTCTGTTTGAGCAACGAATATTATTCAGGTTGCTAGAGCTGCTCTCTGGTAAAAGTTTTTACGAGTTTCAAATGGACGGACGATTTGGGCTTTTTCGTTTAAATAGAACACACCGGGAAGCCTCGGCAAAGACTATACATTAAGTGGAAGAAAAGCTCGTTAGAACGAGAACGTATGTGTGCGAACTCTAAAAAACGAATGATGGCACAAATGTGCAAGCTGACAAGGACACGGCTTGCGTTGAAAAACTGTGTCCGAAAATTCTTAAAAATCGGGGAAATGCGATAGCTACTCGCTGCCTTCACGATGGCATTTTCTGTAGCGGCAGGCATTTTAAGATGCGTAAAGTGGCTGGGTCCGTTTCCTTCTCGGACCCTTTTTAATAAGAGTGTGCGAATATCCGAAATTTCGAATATTTTTCGAATAGTGTTTGCTATTCGATTCGCACTAGAATTTTACTATTCGAACTTCCCAAAAACAAATACAGTCAACGTCCGATTAAAAGTGACCCCTTCAGATTTTTAATATGCTTCACCTCATTACACTCTCATATTGCGGCAAAGCTGCCTTTCAACCTCCGTTACGGTCGAACTTTGTCAAGAGACAGTCAACGTCCGATTGAAAGTGGTCCCTAGATTTTCAATATGCTTCACCTCGTCACACCCCGGTATTGCGGCAAAGCTGCCTTTCAAGCCCTGGTACGGTCGCAAATGTACTCACTCAAGAAAACGCTGGTTCCAACTAGGAGATGAAAGATGTGGCAGAGGTGGGGGCTCAATTAATGCTGTTTTGGACCTGAAATTTCAGCAGGAAGTCCGAAAAATCGGAAGCCGAAGCTTTTTAGCATCCAAAATTTCAGATGTTCTTATATATCGACGTCTACGAGGCAGTTTTGGAACTCCGGACTTAAAGGGAGCACACCCTGGTCCATGGGCGTCGGCAGGATTTCGCCTAGGGGGGGGGGGGGTGGAAACCCGTGTTACATCGCGGCTGGGGGAGGGGGAGAGAGCTGGCATAGCTTGGGTGGGGGGCAAGTGCCCCTTTTGCACCCCCCTGCCTACGCTCATGCACTTGTCCGCCACATCAGTTGGGCTTCCACAGAAGTTGAAAGAGGAGGAGAGGCTGAGGAAATGGCATCTTCGTGTAAAGTGTTGTCGGCAACACTTTGGTTGCACCAAATCATGCACATAAGTACAATTCGGCCTCTACATTGCCTCATTCTTGATAAGACAACTATGAAACACCACCCGCCGGTGCTTCATCAACCTAGCGAAAAGAAACACTTTCATGTTGCTATCTCATAAGGATATGCTTAGGAATCCTCACTTTTTTTTCTGCAATTTCGCTTCGAAGTATTCGGAAAATATTCTAGAAATATTCGAGAATAATGATAATAATAATATCTGGGGTTTAACGTCCCAAGACCACGATATGATTATGAGAGACGCCGTAGTGGAGGGCTCCGGAAATTTCGAGCACCTGGGGTTCTTTAACGTGCACCTAAATCTAAGTACACGGGCCTCAAAGATTTTCGCCTCCATCGAAAATGCAGCCGCCGCGGCCGGGATGAAAAATATTCGAGAAATATTCGAAAAATATTCGATTCGCTTCGCACCCAAGATTTTGCTATTCGCACAGCTCTACTTTTTAATCATTGTTCACAATAGCTGCAACGGACACCGGTGCTGGACGACTACGCCACCAAAATTGGCTGTTGTGATCTCCGTAACAGATTGCGCTGTAAAATGAAATACGGCCGGAAGGCATAAGACGTCCGAGTGAATGGCACAGTAGACACCCAATGAGCCCGCGAGGTCATTTGACTTAGCCCGACAGCCATTCATTCGGCGGGCGGTTACAGGTAGTGTGGCGAGAGATGACGGCATCCATCTTGCATAGAACGGGAAAGATACGAGGACGGAGAAAAGAACACGAGTCGGTAGAGTCACGAGTTCGTTTGCTCTGTCCTCGCGTCTTCCACGCTGTGTGACATTTGGTCGAAGCCGACGTACAGTTACATTCACCCAGAATCGGCGTGGTTTTATGTTGACCCACCTACAGGGAATTAAGTTGCTCTCGTGTATTGGACGTTCGCGTGTGCATGCGTAAGCACTGTGGCGCTGCACTCACCGACAACGCAGCATTCGTCATGGGCGCAGTCCTGTGGACCACTGCAGGATTGCGGCAGCCGGAACGTCCACACGGACGCAATCTGCAATCATGGGAAGAAAAACATTCAACACACGAATTGCTTGAGAGCAGCGCGTTATTTAATTATTCGCAATTTATCATATTCGACAAAGGTGCAGGACCCTTAAAGGGCCCCTCAGGGGCAACACTTTTCCAAGTAATCATCGAATGACTTCATAAAAGGAGTATATTGCCTCGCGCCGAAAATTTTTAGAATCCTGCAAGTATGAGCAGGGATTTGTTGCCCGCTTTAAAGGAGTACTGACACGACTTTGAGACATCGCAAAAGGGACATTTTTCGTTTCCTCAGTATGCAGCGTCAGCGCTCTCCACACACCGGAGTCGGAGAACACGTATAAAATATTTTAATTTGACTTAGAAGTTTTCGTTGAGCACGGCCGGTCTGGAGGCGCGCGCTCGCTGAAGGGAGCGAGCGCGCTCCTCCAGACCGGTCGTGTCCCGAGTTAGCGAGTTCTGCGTCCTACCCTAACTCGTAGTAATCACTGTCAGGGTCACTGGGCGACAATTTACTCATCGTTGCTTATGTGCACCACGAGCAGATGACGGATTTGCCGCTAGTACGTCGCGAGTTTCTGTGTCCCCGTGACGTCACACTGCTATGAAACGTCGCTAGGGTGGCTAGGAGGTGTGAAAACCGGTCGCTCAAAGTTGGCCCCATTCGCGATCCCGCAGCGGTGGCGCTGTAGTCGGGGGCGCTGCCAGCTTGCGCTGTGCTAGCGCTGTGGTAATGCACTCGCGCATGGGCGTCGGCAGGATTTTGTCTTCAGGGGTGCAAACCCGTGCTGCATCGCGTATGGTGGAGTGGGGGAACGCTGGTGTGGCTTCAGGGAGGCGGGGGAAATGCCCCCTGCCAACGACCATGCACTCGCGTCGGTCGTTGCTAGATTTTCGCCAGTGAAAGAGCTTTATCAACATAAACATTTTTACGAATTGCCAATACACTTATGTCTCACTCAAAGATCACGGCATTAGTGCGAAGCTTTCGGCAGCCAACAACCAGGCATTATTCGAGCCTCCATAATGAAACCATTCTTCGATGAAGTGTTATTTCGAATGAACCAATGTTTACATGTTTGACGAAGGCAAAAATATCTTCATCTTCAAAAGATTTATCTACACATTTACGGAGTAAAAGAGAAAGCTCCTTCCTGCAGGAGCGTTATCTTTGACGACGTTTTCTAACATTATCACGCGATAACCTTTTCATACATTGTAGTTACTCGTACTACTAAGTATACCTCGAGAGTGCGCCTTGCCTTGTCCATTTGTTCCTTGCCATTTACTCAATGCTGAGTTTGTATTACACTCGAGGTCGCACCGTCACGGAGCCAGTATGCTCAAAGTTGAATAGAAATTGAGACAGCAATTATAGTTTCATGGCTTCAACAAAATTTAATTAGCATCATTTTCTGAGCAACACACTGGTGGATACTCTTGTAGGTGATTCGCATGTATTCATTTTTTTTTATTTGTCCTCGCTTTATGCCTGGCTGAGCCCCTTCAAAGGAAAATGAACCCTCGATCGTTATGCAAAAGAATTTGACCACTGATGTTGTCAATTCTTCACATGTTCAACGTAGCCAATTTCTGCAACACGCTCCTTACAGAGCTGCAACAAGCTGGCTACTATCTTTGAATGCAAGCGCACTGTGCTGAACACGAGTGTCAGCCTGCTTTACATATATATCTGTGTCCAGTTGTATAGTAACTTTGATTGATACAGCAGCCCTCAAATATCCCATTTGATAGTTATCTGACTTTGCAGCTGTCATGTCGTGCTTTCTATTAGCACGATGTACGCACTTTTGCAGTGTGTGCAGCCCGATAGCAGAATGCGCTTTGTAACTGCGTAGCCCGCGATTAAATACACAAGGTGAGCATCGGTGCGTTGCTCTTTATTGACGATGAAAGTATAATAAATAAAATAAAACAGAAAAAGAAAATAAAACGTTCAGATTAATTCGTTTATCACTTGCCCGTGCTTGTCACAGACGCACGCAAAAACCTTTGCAGCACTTGAACGGAACGGGTTCAGTACATTTACCTTGTGTCAAAATGTTTTTTCACAGATGGCCGAATTCTCGCTGTATCGCTCTGTCGGCCTTTGGGATTGCCCGCTTCTAAACTGCTAATCTGTCTGCATGCCGGCGCACGGGAAAGAGACACTTTTTTACAGCGAAAGCTGTTATGAGATCATTTCACCGGCCGTTTTTGGTGCCGTAGTTGTCCGCCGCCGCCGCCGCCGCCGCCGGTGTCCGTAACCAGTATCGCTCGAAATAAGAAAAAAAAAAACTAAATAAGAAAAAAATTCCAGGATGGAACGAGGTTCGAACCTGGGCCCTCTGCGTGGGAGCCCAGTATTCAACCTCTGAGCCATGCCGGTGCTTGAAAGTGCTTTGCAAAAAGGTCCTATACAGGCTTCATGTCGGGAAGTAACTACATTAGCATATGCAATATAGCGTGGTAAAAGAGTAGAATAAGCACCAAGCGTCGCACAACGCGAATTCTGTAGCCAGGCGTCACACAATGCGAATTGCGCAACGAGTAGGTTGTTGAATGCTTCCAACCCATTACAAAGAGCTCTGCCATAATTCTTCATCGTCATCACGCAAAGCATCAACAAAGTGCGCATAATGCCTTACATGCGTTTAGCAGGTACCACGGCTGTCTGTAGAATGACGAAAAATGGCACAGTGACTGCCCTACTCCTCGAAAATTACAATGATTTATAGCGTAGTGGGTTCCTCGCAAGTGCACTTCTGTTGGTTGCCAACGAAGCCCATAAGGCTCCCATGATCCATTTCCTCAGGGTCTCAATAAAGTCAATTCTCTCTCTCTCCCGCTCTGCGTTTCTCCGGTTAAAGTGTGTTGTAAAGCGTGGTGGGACAGTTAAATAACGACCGGGCGTCACACAATATGCATTACGTAACTAGTGGGTCATTTGAAGCTTCCAGCCCATTACAAAGGGCGCAACCATAATTATTCATCGTCATCAACCGCCGCATCAACAAACTGCACATAATCGCTTACATATGGTACCTCGCTTCTCCGCAGAACAACGAATAATGTCGTGCTGGGTGCTTCCCAACTTCCCAAAAATTACGCTTTGTGGCGTAGTGGGTACGTTGCTAATGTACCTGCATTAGTAGCCACAGGAGAGTTTATAACGGGCTCTAGAAATGCCGCTCTTCCAGCTTTCGCTGTGACTGTGCTGCGCTTTCCGCGCAGGCCTGGCGTTTTTTTTTTCCGCACGTTTCTGCACACCGAATTGCAGCGCCTGGCACAAAACACGGTGTTTGCGCGAATCCGTTAAGATGGTCGCTGAGTTTCTTCTTTTTTCGTACACGTCATTCCTCTCAAGGAACACTAACACAGGGAACTCGTAAAAGCACGTGCACGTCAACGAAGCTGACAAGCTTCCGTCGCAAGCGGCTTACACTGCCGTTAGGGTGGCTAGACCCTACTGCCGTCTCCCCCATCCGCCATGCGAGCAGGCAGCGCCTCCGACTGCCGCGCTATATCTCGACCTAGCGGAGGGATCGCGCAACGCGGCACCTTCGGGCAAGGGAAACACGGCTCGCTTTTCACACCTCCCCATTCTAGCCACCCTAACGTCGCTAAGCCGCCCCCTCGATATCGAAACCGAAAGTGTCTGTTTAAGGTAGCGGTAATTAAAATATATACGATGCATTCCCAGGCACCACAATGCCCGTTTTGTTTCTCGACGCCAGTATTTTTATTTACACCAACAATCAGAAAATTTTTAAAATTCGTGCCAGTACTCCTTTAAGCGTCTTCTCTCTCCCTTTAATACCAGCTAGCGCGCTAAGCTACGCAGGGGGAAGGGGGGATGACAAGGAGGCAAGAAGCTACGTCCGTTCGTCACCGCGCATCATGACCTTGAGCACTTTTTTTTTTCTTCGAACGCGCGGCTTACTTTTAGTGTGATCGCGAGCGCGGGCACGTCGCATTAACTATGCAGCAGCTCACGATGCTCAAATCCGTCAATGGCCGCGGACTTTGTTTTATGACGCGGTCATTTTGGATTATGACATCATTTGTCGAGAGAAGAGCGAGCTATTTATAGCCGACTTTGAAAATTAGTTGTGAATTCAAGGCCGCGTGCTGCGCTATGCTCACATCACGTGTTCTCAGGAGCCTCGACTACCGATCGGCAGTGTTTTCTGACCATGCTCAAAAAGGGTTGCAGGACCCCTTTATGACACTACAGGGAATATTCCGAGAAATCTGTTGTTAATTTCACCATTAGAGGTTCCCTATTAGAAAATGAAGGCCAGTTGCAGTTTTGCATTTCGCGCCAAATCTACAGCACCTAAATGTCCGTGTATCGTCACGGATTTCAAGTACGCGGATATTGAACACGTTGGGCAATAAAGCACTTTTCGAGCATGGTCAGAAAACGCTGTCGATTGGTAGTCGAGGCTCCTGAGAACATGTGAGGAAAACATTATAGCGTAGTACGCGGCCTGGAATTTACAATTAATTCTCAAGGTCAGCTCGCTCTCCTCTCTACAAATGATGTCAAACCCAAATGACCGCGCCATAAACCCAAAGTCCACGGCCATTGGCTGATGTGAGCATAGTAAGCTGCGTAGTTACCGCAGCCGCCGCGACGTGCCCGAGCGCTTACTCGCGATCACACTGGGCTTCTTCGATTTACACGTCCAGGACGGCTCCGGACGACGGCGCTGCATTTATTGTCTCGGGGACCACCCGGAAGCTCCGCCCACTGGTCCGTGACCGCTCGAATGCATGTTCGTTTTTCGCGTAGCTGGCGGCCCGCGACCGGCCTGGGACTGCCCGAACGATGTCGTTCCGTCACGCTGGACACGGGAAATTTTCGACGTGCTCTTGCTCTCTTTCTCTCTTCTCTGCTTTTCTGTCCGCTTATCAAAAGGTAAGGACGTAACCCAATGTGAAGAAAATAAGAGGACAGGAAAGGGAGTCACTTGCAACTGGATTTATTTGTAAAAGGCTCCTTTTTATATAAACTGCCTTTCTACAAATAAATGCAGTTGCAAGTGACGCTTGCAACTGGATTTGCAAGCCCCCCCCCCCCCCCTCGAAATTTTGGTGAAGTAGGTGTTTTTGCAAAAAATAAATAATGAAAGTAGGCGTTTTTCTCAAATAGTCAAGGTTTTCAGCAAGTGGGCCCACCCCGAAGAAAATTCCTGGCTACGGGCTTCGCTAGGGCTGTGCGAATAGAGTTTCGAATTCGAATCGAATACTAGCTATTTGAAAGTCGAATAGAAGTATTCGAAGTTTTACTCAATTCGACAGGACTGTTATCTAAAACGCGACAAAGGCCAATTGGGTGCAACTTGGCTAGGGTGGTGTAGCTAAAACTAACGCTAACGTCAGTAGGCCTGTCGTTAAAACTTCCACTGATATCCTGATTCAAAAGCAAGCGCATGTTTGTTTTAAAGGAGATTATGTCATTCCCGCACGTAAAAAAAAAAAAAAGAGAAAACTGTCAAGTCCTACAAAACTTCGCTTCCGAAACGAAGGCACGGACTTCTTGCGTAGTTCGGTGGCGTATGCCGCAAGCGCCGTAACGTCCCGACTTTGGCCAGCGATAACCTGGGTGATTGGCTTCACGTGTGAAAATTTGTTCACGCTGTGCAGTCGCCACTGCCGCACCGCACCACTCGTTCAGAAACTCCCATCGTTCGGGCGCGCAGTTAAAGCGCTGCTGGGGACGGGCGCCCGAATATTTTTGGGCCCGGTGCACTCACGACCCTCACGACGATGAAGCACAACATTACCGTTGTCAGATACCAGGGGCGTAGCCAAGGGGGGGGGGGGGGGGTTCAACCCTCCCCCCCCCTCCCGAAAATTTTCAGTTTTGCTTGCGTATATATACACGCACACATACAGACGTACGCACGAACATACATAAAGTATGGTTGAACCCCCCCCCCCCGAAAAAAATTTCTGGCTACGCCCCTATCAGATACCGTTGCCCCCTCTGTTAGCCGAGAGCCTGAAGCCAGGCAACGTTTTTTGGATTCTAAAACGTTTTAGAATGTAGAAACATTGAAGCCAGGTCATGTGGAACAGCTTGTGTTTCTGCATGACAATTTGTAGTCTTTCGGTGGCAGTCACTCACCACGTTATGTACTCGGGACTCGGGGACATACGCAGATTTTATTTATTTGTTCTTTCTTTCAATTTTCAATAAAACCTTTTGTATTCGATTCGATATTTTGGCCGCTATTCGATTCGGGATGAAATTTCACTATTCGCACACCCCTAGTTTTCGCTTTAAGCAAGAAAAACAGAAATGTAGGGACTTAAAGGGACACTAAAGAGAAACAATGAATTGGTTTAGATCGATAAAGTTTGCTCAGAGAACTCTTGTGTAGTTTATTTCACCACCATAGGTTTATTATTAGAGGAGAAAACCAAGTTCAAAGTTTCATTTTTAAATTTCGCGCCGAACTTTGTAATTCGTGACGTAAAAGGTTTCAAAGAGAATTTAACGTATTTTGGCCCCACTGGCTCGACGAAATTTCCACAAACTCGGTATGTCAAGGCTCTGGCCCTCTCAGATGACAATGTACTTCGATTTAAACGATTAGGAATTACGCAGGCCCAAGCAGGCACCGTCAAAAAAATGTGACGTCACGGAAACTGGTGCGGGAATTCCAAGGTGGCGTCGCCACCTGTATTTTCTTTTTGCGCGTTTTCTCGCTTATTCAGCGTCTTCTCGCAGCAAGCGTGGTGTTTTTGGTATCGTGGAAGACTACTTTACTAATGCGAGAAAGATCGTTTTGCTCTTTAGTGTCCCTTTAAGCCGATATATTTTCGAACAGCTGCTCGCATCCTTGCTGATGAGTTAAGAGTTCTTAATTTACTAGGGCTTGTTCGTGGGATGATTAATTCGATTACAGGTCGTGGTATGCGCATTCTGGTGGCCGCGTTTCGTGCGCTCAGAAGAATGGTACTTACTAGGGGTGGTCAAGATATTTTAGGCTAAGCCGCGTTGCCACAGGGTTACATGGGAAAGCGGCCTGTGAACTTTTGCCCCACCCCCGTACTACAGTACCCGTACATACAGCACAACCTCTCATGCCAGCGCGCATTTTGCACGAGCTTATTTGATATTTGAACAAATAAGTTACGCGCGTGCCTTGTTATAATTTACGAAGACGACTGACGAATTGCGTTTACAGTTACGTTGCGTGAACAGTTGAGACTACGGTGCTCGGGACGTCGGCGGCGCGTGACTGCGCGCCCATGTTGTGTGGTTCGTGAGACTCGGAACCGGTGAGGTGTGGCTTACGGCGACGCACGCTCTACCGAGCTGCAAGGCGAGGAAAACTTAGAGGGAACAGAAAAACCGGCGCCGGCTGCCTGCCTGCATGCATCGACCGTGCGCACATTTTAGCGGTACGGGCGATAAACAAAAGCAGCGCAGCGACGGTGTGCGACTGCCTGAGGTAGCGACCCTGCTCGAGCTGCCGCCACGGCCGCGTCGTCTCCTCGACGCACCGAGCGCCCACGTGCTTCGCCGCTGCTATCCGAGAAAGCGCGTTTGCGACGAACGGGCTTGCTTCCACGCGGCCGCAGGCAAGTGGTGAGAAAACGAAGCACCGTGTTCGCCGACCGAAGGCCCAGCCGTCCATACGAGGACGAAAGTCGGGGAAGGTATTTCGCAGTTTTCCAAGAATGTTCCATATATATATATATATATATATATATATGACACGCTCGCCGCATTCATGTTCTAATTCACGCCGCGTTTTGATGCACGGGCATCGCGATGAATGCTAATTGGAGACGCGTGGTCTTTTTGTGCCATTTTTCGTGGCCGTCTTGCTTATTCGTACTGCTATAAAATCGGTCTCAGCACATATACCTCACAGGATAAAGATGTGCTGCTGAGCACGTTATGCATGAAAATCAATGGCATAGGAATGCATTTGTTCCCGCTGGCGGTAGACCGATCACGGCGTATTTAGATGCGAAACGTGTGTCATTTCGAGACTTTTCGCGGCGTCAAGAACCTTGATGCACGCAGCTCCGTGTACACGCCTCGTCGTGCGTGCGTGTAATACTGTCGGTGGCAAAGTATGTGAAGCTTAACATTCCGCTCTTTCGCGCCGACAAGCTCCCTCGCGGGAAGGCCTTTGAATTGTCGCAGACAGGGAGAAGCGCCACACGCACTTCGCGGGACGGTAGATTGCAATCTTACAGCGACGCGAGCCAAGTTGCGTCAGCATATAGTGCTCGGCTTACACCAGTCCGCTCAGCGACAATAAAGCGAGCGCCAAAAGAAAAAAAAGTAGAGAGAACACCCCCCGAGGATTAGGTGGGTGGGAAGGAAAAACGGTATTTTGTTTTGTTCTTACACGGTGCGTGCCTTATCGTATCTGACAAGCTACTGTACGGTTGCTGCCGCCGCGGCTAGGAGTCGAACCGGCGACTCCACAATGTCATAGACGCACGAGGGCGTACTCGAGAGCACGCGACTTACGAACTTCAGTGCGTTCTAACTGCGACACGACACAAACTTTGTAGTCGTGCATGGGGCCTTTTTTTTTTAATGTTCATCGGAAATAATTGACAGCTGAAGCGGCTCTGACCGCTACTCAACACCGCCCTGCGATTTTTTTTCCCGCCGCTGTCATGTATCAAATGTGTATGTGTACAATCGTCTAGACGGTCTCGCATAAAAGGAAACTCCGGCCTCGGCGACATCGTATCGCCCATGGTGTTTTCCCGTAGTGCGGCCTGCCAGGTAGGTTTTCTTTGTTTTCTTGCAGTGCTTGGCTCAGCGAACGAGTCTGCATGGTGTCCCGATTGGAGGCGGTTCCCCGCCCAGCGGTTTCCATTTGCGCACTTCGTCCTTGTTTTGCGCTTCTCCGCAACGAGCTACTGCGTGATGAGGCGCGTTGAGACGGTAAACAGCCTCGTGATACGCGCAAAACACCAGGGCGAAAGAAGCCCCGCAATGCCAGGCGTGGGTGTTTTGAGCGCCCGTTATCGCCCCATTTCATCGGCACGTGCACACTCAATTATATGCGCGGGACCTTCCTCATCGACTCCCTGCAGAAAATCTATACACATACCATGACGCACACGTAGAGTAATCCCAAGGTCACCGACGATGTCATCTTTGAGCTGTTTCCGTGCTGCGTTGACCTGCAGAACAAAGAACGGGAACTATACGTTAATAATTCAAAATAACACTTCGTCAGAAAATATGGACGAAGGGCACTGCGTTTTGAGCCAATAGATGTGGTCGTAGCTACCCGTCAAGCAATCGTATACCGAGCTGAAATGTGGCGAATGTGACGTTATGGCGGACATCGGGGAGTGTGCAGAGCGGCAACCCAGAGAAAGCTCAATAATAATAGTCGCGTTACATCCAGCCGCACGCGAATGGCCAATGTGAACCGCGACAGACGTCACAGCCCTGCATTGCGTGCGGCTGGATGTAACGCCACGCCTCCGTGCTTATTTGGAACGCGTACAAGATCGCACCACAGTCTGCTGTTCTTTAACGTGCACCTAAACCTAAGTGCACGGGCCTCTAGCATTTTCGCCTCCAACGAAAATGCGACCGCCGCGGCCGGGACCGAACCTGCAACCTTGGGGTCAGCAGCCGAGCACCATAACCACTGTTCTACCACGGCGGCTCAGAGGAACGCTTATACGAATTCCAGTTACATCGTAGTTTTGAGACGTTTAATGTCGACCCTGCCGCATAACTACCATCATCATGAACGGGTATGCGCCGCAGAATTTGGGCAAATCCCACTATACTCACCGCTACGGCGTGGCCTGTAATAACCCTGATGGGTGATAGAACGAGGAGAGAGAGAGAGAGAGAAAGAAAGAAGCAAAGAGAGAAACAGAGAGACTGAAAGAAAGATATAATGAAAGAAAAAAAATCCTTGCCGAAAAAAAAGTTAGGGCAGCTTTGCACTAGCTAGTGGTGCCAAGCCTGAAGGAAGAGCGGAGCTTGGCGGCCTTGTTTCTATTTATTTCTACATTTATTTCTATATTTTTTATGTCTTTATCCCCTTTCTTCATCTCGCTTTGTACTCGTTCCTTTCCCTATCCGAGTTATTCCATCCAACGCCGGGCACTCGCTCTGAGAGCCAAGCAGAAGATGAGGACGAAGAGAGCGTTATTTCAACTGACCCGAAGGTCGCGGGATCGAATCCCGGCCGCGGCGGCTGCATTTTCGATGGAGGCGAAAATGTCTGAGGCCCGTGTACTTAGATTTAGGTGCACGTTAAAGAACCCCAGGTGGTCAAAATTTCCGGAGCCCTCCACTACGGCGTCTCTCATAATCATATGGTGGTTTTGGGACGTTAAACCCCAGATATTATTATTATTAGAGCGTTATTTCATAACGATGACAGCTTTTTTACACGACCAACAGCGTTCCTTCCCGCGAAGAAATTTGATTTCATTCCTGTGGCGCACACCCGGCCGATTTTTTCGGTTCGCCGGTCAAGGAACGATTTGCTTAACAGCTTCGCTGTTGAAATTGTTCACGAGGCGGGATTCGAACCAGCGTACCCTCGATCGGATGGCGAGCGTCCTAATCACTCGGCTATCCTGACTTTTTTTTTTCTTTATTACCTCGTTCAACATAGCACAGAAGGATTAACGTACACACACATACATCAGTGATACATTGACTAAACCATGCCTAGAAGTTTTTCATATCTAACAGAACATCAAGAATAGTGACTCAGTCTGGTGGTTCAGACTGGGGTCTAAAAATCTCTCTAATTTGAACTACACTGTCAATAAAGTTTTCTCTAGAAGATTTTACGTGCACATCTGCGTTACGCACTTGCGTTCTCGTTTCCCACAATCCGTGGTGACCCAGAATCGTATCATATGGAGCCTCTACTGGTAAGAACTTTATGCCATAAGGGTCTAGTGGGGGTTGCTCTTGTATAGTGCGCTGGAGGACATCCCAATAAAATACCGCACCCGTGAAATCTAGAAATGCATGTTCAATGTTCTCTGGTTTATTGCAAAGGAGACAATTAGTTGTCCAAGGAACAAATATGCCTTTTTCCTGAAGCCATGTCCAGGCTCGCTAGCAGAGCATAGCATGGCCTTGTATAGTATAGTGTAGCAAGGGGGGTGGGAAAGGGAAGTGAGCGTGAGGAGGACGCGAGAAAGAAAGCAAGCAAGCCACGCCTGCCGACGGAGACAGCGTGCGCAGCCTGTGCATAGCCTGGCTGCGCCCGATCGTGTCCAGAGCAGGCCCGTAGCCAGGGGGGCCCTAGGGCCCCCCTCCCGATACTTTGGTGAAGTAGGTGTTTTTACCAAAAATAAATAATAAAGATAGGTGTTTTTCTCAAAAAGTCAAGGTTTTCAACAAGTCCCCCCCCCCCCCCCCCCCCGAAAAAGATTCCTGGCTACGGGCCTGGTCCAGAGAGTGATGGGACGTTCTAAGAAAGTGCGTACTCCCGAGGAGGCATCACGTGCCGGTCGACTGGGAGTACGAGCAGCGACGGGCCCGTGCTTCTCTGTGCCAAGCTTTGCGAGACTTGTGCAAACATTAAAAAAAAAAAAAATTATTTCCTTTCCTTATTAGACTACACGCACGAATTAACTTGTTTCTTTGCGTGTGACACGCCTCTTGTGAGGTTGTGCCTAAGGCAAGTCTATCGAAAAAAATATCTACAATGCGCACCCCTGCATCATTTTAGTTTACTAGGACACCGGGAAAACATGCGTATGGTGAGCGCTTTTTTGCCGTTGTACGTCGGCGTTCTTGTGCGCCGGCGGCGCTGTCATAACAAGGCAAAGGCAAGGATTGTGTGCAGTGCAAACTCGTCCATGCAGCTGTAACAGCCACGAAATAAGGCGAGATGACACCTATAATAAGATGAAAAACTGATCAATTGCAGACGACTGCTGGAACCGGAAGCCCCGATCAAACGCGCTGACGTTTCCGCTCGACGCTGCGACACGCTGTCACCATCTGACACGTGCATGTACGCCACATGCTCCGGCACCTGGCAAAAAGCCATGTCTCGCTTGCGTTCGTGTGAAAGTGAAACCAGACGCTACGCATAACGTGTCCGAGAGCAACAGCATAGCCATTCGTTATGCGAACTGTATATCTAGGAACGCACGCAAATTAAACAGCGCAAAATGAGAGATGAATGGCAAAGACTGTCAACGTCTGTATTTGAGAGCACGTTGACTGCACAGTCGTTGAGAAAACGGTTGATATAGCACACACAATGGGACGTTGTGGACGCGCGAAGAAATGTGGCCGGAAAGGGTAGAAGGGGGGGTTGTAAGACTTGGAAAGGAAGAGCGTGTCCTTGGCCAATTAGGAGGCTCGCTCGCGAAGGGCACGTTCTAGATCACAAGAACGATCAGGGGAAACCCTGATGAGCGCAATCCGCGGCGGCCGAGCCCCGCGGCGTCGCAGGCGGAAGCGGGGTGGGCAGATAGTAGAGAGGCGAATAGCGCAACCCAGATGAAAGATTTTTTTTTTTCCAAGCGAGGAAAAGTTGAGATACGTATCTGACCGTTTTGTCTGCGAGTCAACGCACCAAGTAAGGTAGGAAAAAAAAAAAAGACAGAATGTACCAGAGGAAAGCTCGGCTGCAACACTGCAGGCGTCAAGGGGTTCTGTTCGATTAAGTGGCGAACGCCTCACCGACTCGCGAATCCCCGCATAGATATAATTGGGCGCCGCATAAGGCAAGAAGGAAAGCAAAAGCGCTGTCTAGATAAGTTCGAGAATTCAAGAATGTGGGAGAAACTCTCCCCCCCTCCCCCTTTTCCACAAGGAAAAAAAAAGCGTGATACACCTGTAATCTTCTCCGTACATCGAGAAACAGTTTCATACAAAATGCTAGCAGCACAAA
Source organism: Rhipicephalus sanguineus (assembly GCF_013339695.2). Lineage (NCBI taxonomy): Eukaryota > Metazoa > Arthropoda > Arachnida > Ixodida > Ixodidae > Rhipicephalus > Rhipicephalus sanguineus. Next base: position 280,397,625 of record NC_051176.1, read on the forward strand.
GAGGAGCTCTAGACAGCTTGTTCAGCAGCAGTGAGCACGCTGTAGTCACGACCGCACGCACGATAAGTCAAAATCTTCAAATGACGTGGAAACGGAAAGGACATTTTACTGCACAAACTTAATTTGAAAACAGGATTAGCAGTGTTTAACCGCATATTTCACGGCCCTTGCGCGCAAGGTTGCCGTTGGTGGTCACTTTGCGCCAAACTGACTACTTTATGAGCCCGTCTGGCGATCAAAATTTCAGTTGACTCCATGCTGACTGACGTGAAGTATAGTGACTTCGGTCATTGGACACGCGAGATTCTGTAGTCACGCAAAGCGGCACTGTCGCCGGAAGCGATCATCACAGAATGCAGTCCCAGGAAAGGACAGACCTATATTGCGGACAATTTAGTTCAAATCGCACTGAGCGTCCTAAGTAACCGAAGGCGAAGATGTGGACACATGCAAGGATAAGAAATTTGCTGGCGCATGCATACATTTTCCTTTTGAGGGACACTTGCCGCTGCGTTCGAAGGCATAGCGTGCATGCAAGAGCCGGTGGTTCATCCATCACCTTTTTAACATTACTGAGAGCGCTGTCAGAGTTGCTGATGCAGCAAGAAAGAACTAAGGATGAGTGTTGGCAAGATTGCCCTTGGTGGCTACATTGCACCAAATTGGCCATCTTCACGACCTCGTCTGGCGATGAAGATTTCCGGTTGGCGCCATGGCTACTTTGAACATCTGTTCTGGCGCATTTAATAACCATTTTCCTTATTGTTTGCACATAAAATAGCAAGCAATCCTGAAGAATAATCATTGTTTCCAAGCTTCTCTGCCGTGTTGGCCGATGCGCGCGCATGTCCTCCCCCGCCAGCGGGTTGGTGGTGCACATCGAGGCACCCAACGCGCGGCGCGACGAAGTTGCGCGCAAGTAAGCAAACGCGTGGCTAGCCCACTGCTGACGCTGCCTGTCATCTATGTTAATCCTGCGCACCAATTTTTAATGCTGAAGCACAGCGCCTGTTCTCCTGTGAACAAAATGAAGCTGGACTGCTCATTTTAAACCAGATTTCGCTACTTGAAGCTGGACCGGTATATGGTACTCTATATCAATACCGGTCTACGGCTTCAAGGAAAGACGGCTGCAACATTTAATTTTCCTACACAGTTGTAGGACCAAATTCACTTTGGCAAGAAATATTTTAGACAAACTGCATGCATGCAGGCGCACTAAACTTGTATTAATTATTTAATTTATTTGCAACTTGCCCGTGGCTTGAAGGGCAAGCAAGAGAAAGATATTGTGCTCCTTATCCAGCGTTTTCGCTTATTCAAAATGATATTTATTGTTCAACAATGAGAACCCTATTCATCATATCGCTTTCGTTCTATTTGGCTACAAATTTGGCGCTAAATTTACATGGCATGGCTACATTTAGCTTGAGTTTTGGCTCCTTTTCAAATATATCCAACGGCAATGCTGAGCGTTGGACTTAGCTGGTGCAATGTTTTCGATGCTTCCCAGCTCGAGGAACAAGGACGACAAAAGAGACACACACGGCGCCGTGTGTGCCTTTCTTCTATCGTCATTTGCGCTGGCAAACATCGAATAAAGAAAAGACCCCTTCCATATTGCACAATTTCGGAGCGCCGCAGAATGCAACACACGGCTCGACGACAGTCCTTATGGAGAATGGAAAGAACCAGAAGGAAGAATTGCGCAATCGGTCTAACACGTGGCCGTCACGTCAGGGCGCGTCAGAGTTCTGCCGAAATGAGATGTGTTCATACAGCACACCGGAGCTTTGCATTGCCGCTTCAATTAAAGTACATTAACATCGTCGACACTGAGGGCACTCGAAGCCAGGAGTTCTGCCGGTATGTATGCAAACGTGCCTGCAGGGAAGCGCAGATGTGCTTGGTTCACGTGCCAACAAGTCACGGTCGACCCAGAGAGCAGCACCTGACAGCGCTGCGCGGGCAAGGACAGGCACGCCTGCCAATAACCGCGTTCTCAGCCTCCCGTGAAAGATGAGCGCGCGTGTACAAGCGCCGCCCCGTATCTCTGGTCATTAATCTGCAGTCACTAAAGGCTGGAGCAAACGTGTTGCGCTGTCCATGCCTCCGGTTTCGGTTCGTGGAAACGCGCCTCGAGTTCGTAAGTTGCCGACCTCTTTCGTCGTTCTATCGCGCCAGTGTTGGCTTTGCGGTTCCCACCACACACATATCTTCACTCTGTCCATGCACGTGCGAAAACCGCTGAATCCAACGCACGAAAGTGGCTGCGCGCTTTCTCTTCCGCAAATGCGCATCTGCCCTGGCTCTAAAATAAGCCTTCAACCACCATGATACGAGGAAAGATGGTCTGTGCTCCTGACCGGCGGATATTTTGTGGGCTGTACTTATATACAGCCGTCTGATTAGACACCTGTAACTGCGCTAACTACTCCGATCAAGTGTGACAGAATAGCTCAGTCTTTCTAGCGCTCGGTGCCCTCCAGTTGAGTGGACACGCGTCAATGGGTGTTAACGAAATGAGCGGTGACGAGCGCATCTTGTCGCGACGGGCCCAAATCGCGGCGGTGACACTGACGGCCCAGGGGCGAAGCGGCGCTCATTTGCACGGGCGCGACCAAAGCGTGCCGCCGAGTCAAGGCCGGCCCGGAAAGGCCGCGGGAGGGAGACCTCAAGGCCAACGACCCTGGACGGACGCGCGACTGCCCACGGGAGGTCGGCCGGCGCGCCCGCCGGGTCGAGCACCTCTCCCACCCTTTCACGGCAGCTGACGCTGCGCAGGGCCCGGGCCCTGCTGATGGATGCCCCCCCATCCAGGCTGACAGGCCTGACACACGGAATCGCCGCGCCTTGGCCGGCCCCAGAGTTTATGGGCCGCGCGCGGCGGCCGTTTAACACGACGTGACCGGGCACCCCCGTGTCCCGAAGCACCTCTGTACGCTGTACTCGTGCCGGATGCGCGAGCCACGTCGGCGATAAAACTGTTGCTTTCTACCGCGGCCGCGAACTTGTGCTCACGAAACGCACGGGTGAGGAATGCATTGTGGGCAACCACGCCTTATCGACAGCAATGGTTCAGTCCAGGCTTTCGCAAACTCTGGCTTGGTGTCATCAAGAAGAGGACGCTCTGCAGTTCAGCACTTTTCCTTGCTAATGATCGTGAAGAGAGGGAGAAAGCTCATGGTATGTGAAGACGCTCGTGTGGCGTATATGTGGCATATTCGTACGTTACGGTCCTTCACGAGTATCAGTCGTCTGATAGAATGTCGCCGTTTAGGAGATCTTTTTTAGCAATGAGCAACGTAATATGTCGTTTGACCCTAGCTTTTGACCTCGTCGGGAAATTGCTCACGCCTCGCGGCTGATGGTTTCCGAACGACCGTCCGGACAAGCGCTTCCACGACGTTCTTAAGGACAGCGGTCCGACTTCAGTGCCGGCAAAGCCGTTCTTTTTTTTTTTTTTTTTGTTCCGCATGTTTACTCTCGCGCCATTCAGTTACGCCTACTGCTTGCAAAAGGTGCCAACATAACCTTGGCTTCAAGTGGTTTCTCAGAAAGCGCGTGACAGAAACGACGCCCATGTTGCTACAATGGATGTTCTTTTTCTCAAGCCATGGTGGTAAGAAAATACATCCGTGAATAGCAAACGTACGTTGTGCCTAGAAAAAATTCAGCTTTGACTATAGTTTTACGAGCGCTCAACACGGTGCCCTTGAGGAAAGGCAAGACCCGAAGCGCCTGCTCTTGTCACGCAGACGGCAGCCCTAAAGCTGTGTACTGCAAAGCTGGGGAAGCGATATTTTCACTTAGCTACTGGGTTAGACGATAGGAGTATAAAAAAACACGGACACGGCGAAGCATAAAAGAAAAAAGAAAGAACGCACAGATCCACCGAACTATCGAATATTTGAAGCCAATTGTAAATGCCCATTTCATGTGTTCCACCTACCATACCACCTTCGTGTGGCAAGTATTATGTGGGAAAACTGTCTTGGACCTAGGGCTATGTTGCGCCCACCAGTTTATGCCGGCTGGCGGATCGCTCCAACGCGCTCAAGGGCAAATGGGAAATCTATGCTTCTCATGAAGTTCGGGCCCATTTATTCTTGTTTCTTTTTTGACGGTTCCGTACAAAGGGGGGGGGGGGGGTTAAAGTGCTCAGCTGATAAGGTGCGCATGTGCACTTTACCAACTAACACTTCAACCTTTCCCCGAAGACTCAGATTGAGAGCGCTTGTCCCGTCCTCATCTTGTCTGGGTCATTCTTTGCGCCCTGTTACATGTTTAACCATAGTGAACCAACTCGCCCATCAACGCATGTCGTTATACTGGCTAGGTGAAACCGCAATTTTCTTTTTTTAGCTTTCTTTGGCAAGACGTAACTCGCTCAGCTGTTCCAACTGAAGCTGCTCGTCTGACAATGTTTGCGTGTAAGCCGTATTGACACGTAATATGCATATACTATGGCGATAAGCAGCTGCTGTGCCATTGCTCTTTGCTTAGCACCACACCATTCCAGTGTTTTAAACTGAGAGCTACAAAGGTGTGCTACATGCCCTGTGTTTTCGGCGTAGTTTTGGCTTTACTACGACTTTTAAGCGCACTGGGACGTATGATTATCTGCTTATCTTACTAACGCGCACACTGACGTTAGGAAAAGGGCTACACGGTCAAATCACGTAGACATGTGTGCCACGACGGCTGGTGGGAAACTCATCCGCTGTATTGAAGAACTTTCATGAACCTACGTAATTTATAAGGTATTGCACGTCCAGAACCTGCTCCCAAACTATGCCAAGATTTTTTTTATTCCGGTACATTAAAAAAGGAAAGAAATATTCGCACCTAGGCCACTGGTGCACATGCAGACAAGCGATGTACTGCGAACATTAGTAACGAGAAATTTTAAAATAATTTCGCCATAATTACCTCTTTGAATTACCTTTTAAATATTTGAAAACGTAAATTAATTTAGGGCACATATTGACTTGGCTAAATTGAAGCCGAGTTAGCAAGTCACGCCTGCTCAGCAGAAACCACAAGACAAGAACCACTTTCGAGTTATCCGTCCTCAAGATATGCCACAAGAAATCATCGGTGTTCCAGTTAAGATCTTCCCGAACAGGTAGAGGCACGCTTTCGGAAAGCCTAGCTGAAATGTCAGCTCATTTCTCGGTTGCATGTCTCGAAAAGTGGTGTCAGTCGAATTGGTTCTAAGCATAGGTCGGCAAAAAAAGTGGAGCTCGCTCGGACTCACTCAAGAAAGATATTTTGCGCTTAGGGCTCACTCGAACTCATACTCACCAAAATTTTTGTCAACCGGATTCACTGGGACTCAAACTCACCAAAATATTACTCATCACGCCTCACTCAGACTCACGGCCCGATCTGAACTCGATCATGAGTGCCGTGTAATTTGCCTTTTCGACCATTGTGCGAATGCTCTTTAACACAGATAGCTCACATAATCTGTGCTCTACGATACGCCTTTCGATTGCGTATCTTCAAATACGAGTTATCAGTGGTTGCAATCCAGTAAGGACATATTTGTTGAATGAAACGACTCACACGAGATATTTTTATCAAGAACATTCCGTGAAAGATTGCGAGGAGGTCTGAGTACCCTCCCCCTCCCCTCTTTTTGTAACTCACGCCTCTAATCAGCAAATATTGAGCTGGCGTATGAACGCTAGTGCGCTGAAGTATGTATAAGTAGGCGTGAATATAGACGTGAGCCGACATACGTGGCTGATAGTAAGGCTGAAGATGAGTAAGTAGCACTGCTAAGTAGACACGCCTATATATACTACTCGGCTTCAGTGTCGCAGTTACAGCGTATGCCCTAAAGTTAGCAAAGATAAATCTAATTGATGATATCATAATAGAAATTTTCGCTAATTTCTGACTAGTCGCGTAACCTATCGACAATAACAGAAAACGCCTGGCATATTAGAGACGCGCAGGGGAGAGCTTCGAATTGATTTTAAAATCTTTGTATTGCTCTATGATGCGCTAGATTACATAAACTGCGAAGTAAATGTTCGGCGTTAACTTCTGACCGTAGAACATCGTGAAAAATACTCGTATACAGTTGTAAAAATGTTGCTGCAAAGGTAAATTGCCATGTGCCAACTCACTGCAACAATCAACCGTTACATCTTTAGTTGGGTCGCGTGGCTTTGCATCTTTCCAAGCCGTGTTGAGGTTTGGTAAAGCTTTGTGCCAGCTAGTTCTCGCCCTCAAGTGCCCATTCCCCGACACGAATTTCGTTTTGCCTTCGACACAGAAAACGATCAGGAAAGAAAAACGTTCAGTTTGAGTTGTACCGGATTCTCGAGACTGGACGACTGCTCTTCCGACTTCCGATGTCTGTCCTTGTGAAAGAAAAGGAAAGCCCACGTAGGTTGGTGCTCATTTTTCTTTCCTGCCGACAGCTACGAATCCGCTGTTACTTGCGTCAAGTGAAGTTATTATAGGTCAAAGCTCCCGAATAAAAAAAATAAAGCGGCAGTATGTTATATTGGAACAAAAGATACGATAAGATTGACTGATTATTTATTGGTTCATCATTTCAAAATTTTAAACGTGAGGGGGGGGGGGGGACTATTCAAGGAAGGCTCCATGCATGGGCGTCGGCAGGATTCTTGTCTTGGTGGGGGGGGGGGGGGGGTGCAAACCCTTGTTGCATCGCGGTGAGATGGGGGCGGGGGCAAGTGCCCCTTCTGCATCCCCCTGATGCCCATGGCTCCATTGGGTCCTAATACTGACAAGGACAGCAGCAGAATCAGTTTGTTTACTGTGTCGTACATGGAAACCATTACATTGAACAATATATATATATATATATATATATATATATATATATATATATATATATATATATATATATATATGCTAGTTAGTAGTAACTGGCATCTACTAAGCATCATGCATCCACGCAGCAGCACAGACTTTCTTACAACGCAAATATCGTAATAATGACATTTAGAAATATCAAGTGCAAATCCAAGACCCTCTCTAAGGTTTCACCGACGTAGCAGGAATCGCAGTCCTTGCACGGTATCTGCAATATCTGCTGCGTTGGCGAAACGGGAAACTTCACTCGACAACCGAAATAGCACAAACGCGATGATAAGAACCATCGCCATGTGTCCAACGCACTTGCGGAGCATGTGCACATGATTTGTCACTTCATCGCTTGGGATAATGCTACAAAGAAAGAAACGTGACCACGAGACTCCTACTCGAATCTCTGCTGATACAGATGACACCACATACCGTTAACAGGACAGACGGAAACATGCCCCACATTTATGGCCGTTCATTACGTCATATACTGCGTACACATAACTGGACAACGGTGCTATGTCCGCTGCACTGTGAACAAGGAACCTGTACAACTTCCAAAACGTCAAAAACCTTTTTTTTTTTACTTGCTACCTGACCAGACGAGCTTTCGTCAAATTATTGACCGTGGATAGATCTTTAGAGTAAAAATTACAGACTTGATAGTTAACATTCGCCAAAATGTGTACCGCACTGACTTTTTGCACCATCCCATTATCGGAATGCGGCTACCAAACCAGAAACGATAACTTCGTTCTCTTGAGGACGAACATAACCGCTGTCACTGAGCCATGCGCGGCGCATGGCTATCACGCGCTGTAGATGTTAAATGCGTTTGTGGTCGAAGGCGCATGGAACTGCAGGCTGATGCCTGCAGTTAATGAGCGACAGCTGCAAATGCCACACGCTTTATTCCGTGGCAGTGTCACACACTGTGCTTAAAGCAGCGTTCATGTCTCCGATTAAGAGCACATTGCACTCCCATTCCTCCCATGTTTCACCCGAGCCGCGCACCTGCCCCTATCACCCGGTGTGGCGAGAATGGAATAACAATCGAGAGAAAGTAATCGCGGCGCTGTTCTGTATTGCTGCAGGGGCCAACTGTCCGAGTGCGGTGGAGACCGCGCGTGGCAGCTTCCGGGTTAAGAGGTTAGCATTAGCTCCTCCCTAGAAAGATACGTTGAGCAATACTCCGCTCTCCACTTCCAAGGTCGTGCTCTCGGCGGCGACTGAACGGGTACGCCGCCGCAGCTGTCGTTATTGGAACACAGCGTCCTTTCTTTCTTCGGCGACGCGCTCAAAAGGGTTGCGCCACCGGATGCAACTACGCTGAAAGGACGCCCCCTCCTTCAAGAAGCCCGCCATCCCAGCGCAGTATTGAGCGTTGTCTAATCGGACTTGGAACTGTGATCGCCGACGGATAAAAGTCGTGCGCATCCGTCGCCTTTCGTGCTGGTAGTTGCATTTGTTGCGCTTAGTGTGATGCCTTCTCATGAAAAGCATGCATATTCACACTGTGCCCAATGCGAAACCTTTCTTGCTCTACGAACGCCTCACCCCGTATATGCCAACGTTTTGAGACATTTATAGGCTTTGAGAGAGAATGAAGCGTACAGAGAACCTACGGCCATGCGGGATTAAATGTGTTCAGGTTGACAATTCATGTTCAGATATCGGAATGCAAGAAAGCGTATGACATATACAGCTCCCTTAGCGCACTTTTTTTTTTCGCTGTTTTCAACACCCTTCAACATATACAAGCGCTGGCTATCTTCAATCGTGTGTTACATCGGTCATACCACGCTGAATACGCCGGTTCTTGACCTCCACCTCCAGTCTTCATTTCCGGTGTCGTTAAACCATGCTCCTCTTTGAGATAGCCAGACACTGTGCCTGCATCGGAGTCAGTATCGAGCCTTTTTGCTCAAGTGTCCACTTCAATTAACAATGATCGTGCAATTGCTTCTTCACACCCTCCGTAACACACGTAAACAATACAAGGAACGTACGTGCCGAGCAGCCGTTGGACGAGCGCAGTTTTCTTCTAAAATTACTAGAGAAATTATGGCGCTGAGAGCGGTCAATATATATCACTGGAATGATGTGTAGAACGTGTATATCACTATTTCCATGCTGACTGAACCACCGTGCTTGCAGCTTCTGAATACTTAGGTAGAGTGTTCTAGTACACTGTAACTTAGGTATACTAGCGCCATATTTCCATGTAGTAACTTTCCCAGAAAACCCAACACACGTCGTTCGCGGATCCCGAGGAAAATCCGTAGACACGAAGGAAACAGCTTGCGCAACACTGAGAAGCGTTGTCTCGCCAGTAGCCGCTCTCAGCAGGAGTCATTGCTCGCGGTAAATGCTTGTCGCATTCCGATGTAGAGAAAGTAGCAGACGGGCTCAGAAGCACGAGCACATCGCGGAGCAAGGAGATCGGAGCGCCTGCTTTGTTCTCGTCCTTTAGAGGCCCCTGAAATAAAAGCTTTCTGTGCTTTACACTCTGCATGTATACAGAATAAGAAGTAATAAGTGAAGGACTTGTAGCCGCCTCTCGAAGGTGAACCGAGCCCAAACGGCACACCGACACACTCCGCGCGATTTGTTGCGAGACACCGTCATTCAGGCCGCATGTGTATATACCGATACACCAGCCGCAAATGTTTCCACCGAGCGCTGACATCTGACCGTCGTGACTCGGCGCCCGCGCGTGCGTGTGTGCGTGCCGGTCAAGAGGAATAAAGCGACGGACACACACGCAGCGCTAACGCAGCCTTGTCCTCAAAGCATGCAAATGAAAAGCGAGCATGTCTCGCCCTCGCGCGCACTCGTATCTCGGAGGAAGAGACGCAATGGAAGGACGCATTTCTTTCATCGTGGCGATTAACTAACCGAAAGCAACGGACACGAGGTGGGGGGGGTCTCTGAGAGCCAAGGCCGCGTACAGGCTCTCCCCGCTACGGACCGCCCATCATCCCGGAATTCCTGACCAACGGGAAGCGTCAAGTGCACGCCGGAGGGTGAGCGGCACGGTACAAGGTATCCTGGCGTAGCGGCTTCCGATAAGCCACGAAAACACTGGCTGTCTGCGTCACTGAGGCCAAGGACGAATTCCTGGAGGGGTCAAGCTGTCCCGGAACCGGTGTCCAGATGACAAGCGACCATGCGCTGCCGCTAGACCGGTGCGCCCAATCAGTAAACAAACCGCTACTAATTCGGATCTGGATGCTGCGCGAGGATCGGAAGCCGCGGATGAGTTGTTGCAAGTGAGGTGCGCGAGGTCCTGCACTCACCTTTCACCTATGAGACTCGCTTTGGCGTCCCCTGGGTGCGAGCTGCGGGTGCAACCGGTGCGTTTCCGAGATTGAGAGGGCTGCCTTGTGAGAGTCGAGTTGCTCGCTAGCAGGGTGGCTCGTCTGCAGACTGAACGTGCTCGCACCTTGAAGGGCAGCGGAGAAGACGGACGAAGCTCGCGGGGGATGATGGCACGTGGGACGCGCAGCGCGGGCTTTTATGCGGGCGAGGGAGTAAGCGCATCGGCGATGGCGCTGCCGTCGGCTTTTGCGCGCCGCGCGTTTCGACGGCGAGAACCTCCTTGGCGAGAAGGAGAAGACGCCGAAGCCACGTGCTCGGCGGCGGCCACGCGTCAGCATCTGCATGCTGGCGCCAAAACTGGCCGCTGCCGCCTCCGTGGGCAGGGCTGTCATCCGGCTCGCGACAAGCCGCACGCTTCGCAGGAACCTCCCGCTAGCCACAGGCTGCCGTCGTAAAGTTGGGGGGGGGGGGGGGGGGGGGTAGACGTGTTTGTCTGCGCTCGGCCCCACCACTCTCGCTCAGCACCGCACGATATTAACTACTGCATGGAATAGTCTGGATAAAATCTGCATTTACAATTGGTTGCCCCAAGCTTACAAAGGCAAAACAAAATGCAGGGGCTCACATACCAGACACGCGACGCAGTTTGCGTGGTGTGTGTCAAGAAATAGGAGGAGAAGAAGGAGGAGGTAACTGTCTTGAGAGGGATGCCTGGCATACTGTGACGTTGATGGAAAAAGAAATGAAGAAAAAAAGGACAATTCGAGGCGGAACCTCCGCGTCAACGTTAACAGCAGGACTTTTGCAACGATCTCGTTGCAAAATAGCTGATTATGACGACACGTGCCGCCTTAGTCAGCAATTTGCTGTGGCAACCTCGCTTGTAGATCGAAGACAGGAGGGGAAAACACCTTTCGCTGCAAACGATGACACCAATGTTTCGGCGACCTTGAGCTAAACAAAATTTACACCTTTCGGGTGTTGGACTGCCCGCCACCGACAGTTGTCATTAATCCTGCGTACAATGTTGCCAAAATATATAACACCACGCCGCGAATGAACTTTCGGAGTAATTAATGAATATGCGTATGAGGTGCATCGGCAGCTTGCCAATGTATGCGCAAATTCATTTTCGCCTTTGTTTTTCGAAAACAATTCTGCAAATAGCATTACAATTATCACTGCTCCAATTAGGTCTCTAGAAAATTTTGAGAATGGGGCTCAACTAATTCTTTTCTCAGTCTGGTCACCTTTATTTTTCCTTGTTAATGTTCTGTTATCTAATGATTGATATTCTGTACCGTTTGAATTGCTGTTGAATTATGTAGAAATTCACATGCTAGTTGAGCTGATGTACCGATTGAATTTCTGTACTACACTGTGTAAATAGAAGTTGAGTTGTGTGCCTTATATGCTGCTCTGCGAGTGATATGTATTGATATTGGCAATTGTTACTGTAAAACATCCTTTTAATGGCCTGAATTACGACCAACAGTACACGGAAATGACTTTCTTTACCGATGTGCACTCACTACAATTGTTTGTCGGAAGCGCTATGACACGCTGATACGCGCGTGCATTTCGTGACCTGAATCTACCGGGAGCGCTGCAAATACACGCGAGATAGATTATTACTGTTTGGGTACAAGATAAGCCATAAATGGCGCAGACTTTTGTTATTGATTCTGTTTTAGTGCAAAGCGTTCTTGCCAAGTAGCAACGCGGTTTTCTGCGATGACTCTTTGACCATTCTCGTGGGCCATTCCCAGAGATAGCGTAATCCGAAAATATGAGCCGATTCCGAAGATAAAGCAGCCTAAATACTTGGGCCGTACCCGTGCGCATGTGCCAATGTGTGTGTGCCACTGTATTGTCTGCCGCTCTTCAAGGTACTTCTTTGGCACAACTTGGGTCCTTGTGTACCACCACCACAATAACAGCCCACGAAAAGTGAGTTCCTTCGGGGAGGGAGAGGGGAAAGGGGGTAAAGAGAAGGGGAACTTTTGCGTTGTGTTCTGACCGTGCTTGCTCTTACGCGGCGGGGCAGTGGGGGGGGGGGGGGGGGCGTGCTCCCCTGGCTTCGCCCCTGTTATTTTGGAGCATGCAGTGCATGCCTCGAAGATAAGCGATACAGCTGCACCGAAGCACCTGCAGCACCTTAACCCTTTCAGCCCTGGATTTTTTATTTGGTCGGGGAATTTCTTTGTGCGTGTTTTCATAATAGTTATGACCTCAGAAGACCACACAAAAAAAATTGCCGTGGTGCAAGTATTAATGGAATTACAGACATGACGTCAAATCAGTTCATCAGGG